>NW_028246949.1:0-25416 GCF_964263255.1 Lissotriton vulgaris
TCCTCCAAGGCCACTAGCTGGTGATGTTCTACAGCCAGAGCCTCCTACTTTTGATGCTGCAGCAAGGCAGCTATCTCTTGCTGTAATGGTGTCAGTGAGTATTGCTTTTTGCCAGTTCCAGCAGCATGAGTAGCTATATTAAGAAAGTAAGAACAAAAACACAAATTGTGATGCTCTGCTCAAAGACTTGTTTATACAGTCTATAAGGACACAGTACAGTAGTAGAACATTGCTGGTCCCATAGGGACATTGGGATTTATTTTAGATGGTTTACAATTAGTCACACAGTCTGGGCCAAGTTTTTCCCACCCATGTATCACACAATAGCTCTGATCGAAAGGTATTTAAACCAGAAAATCGGCATAATCAAAACATGATTATTGTTTAAAGATTTGCATAGTGTAACTGAACAAACACTTTTTGTGTGGCAAAAAATGATTTATCTGCCATTAATGAGCAAGGCTTATTTAAACATTTATATACATATCAAATGCTGAAATTAATATTTGACAATGCAAGAATAACAGAGCCATGCTGGTGGGCCTGCTTACTCCCCAACATGGTTTTGGGGAAGCTCAGCTATAGCATTGTTAGACCGCTCATCCTTATGGTGTACTTCCCACAAACATTTTGCCTGCTTACCTCCTGATTTTGCAGATTCTTTTGATTGGCCTTAGTATTCTGAGCACTTTATCACTTTTGACCAGTGCCAAAGTCCATTTGTTTCTCCCCTAAACATGGTAACATTAGTGTATCCACAATTGGCATATTTAGTTTACTTTAAGGCCCTACTGTGATATACCATATACCCAGGGCCTGTAACCAAAATGCTACTAGTGGGCTTTCAGCACTGATTGTGCCAACCACACAAGTAGCCTTTCAAACCTGTTTCAGGCCTGCCAATGCAGGGCCAGTGTGAGAAATTAACTGCCACTTTGACTTGGCATTTAAAAGTACTTGCCAAGCCTTAAATTCCCTTTTTATTTCATATAAGACACCCCGTAATTAAGCACTAGGTAGCCAGTAATTTGAGATGTTATCAGTGATGCATCTGACCGTATCATGAGTGATGTAATATGTGGGGTCATAAGCAGTGCATCGCAGGGGTCTAAGGTATAGTTAGCGCAGGTAACTATAACTACTGAATTTCTATTTTGTTGTATGTGAGAAATCTGAGCCTAACTTTAACCTCCCTGTAACCTTCCCTTTTTCAGTGAATTACTTTATATTTTAGTTCACTTTTCTAACTATTACCTCCCTGTAACCTTTGGCTTGTTAAATGAATTGCCAAGGATATGTATTCTTGTTTTCAGTTCAGGGAGGACCTAGCCTGATAGTTCGGGCTGAGGGTGAAGACTGATTTGTATATGGCTGGCTTTAATGGAATGGGGAGCAAAACAACAATGGATTTAGGCCTGGATCTCTGTACTGGGGTGAATGCTTGAAATTATTCATGCTTCTTTCTATCAATTGTTCTTTTTGCATTTGTCACCCCTGAAGAAACAGTGACTTCAGAAATGGAGAGATGTCAACACACAAATCGCTCCAGAATTAAAATGTATTGGAACATACTGCCATGACTGCAGCACTACATTGACAGCTGGTCAGCAGTCTATCGATGCCATCTTGGAGGCAGCAAGGCAACATATTTGCTAATTGTTCTTATAATTTATCCCAGCTTTTGCACTGTTTTTCTATTTCTGGTTAGAGTTTTGTTCCCACCTCAGTGCCATTTTGTTTGAAAAAAAATACAAAAAATTTAAAGAAAATACAGAACTCAGTTCCAGAAAAAAAAACGAAAAAAGGTGGTTGTCAGAACCGCCTTTTACGGTTAAAAAAAGATTCACTGTATGTCTGCATATATGAAGAATAGCTTTTGTATTAGTGTGTGACTAAGTCTGTTAGTGGCTGTATGGGTGACTGATTGGGTGTGGAAATGTCTATAATGGTGAGTGACTGACTGAATGAGTGAGTGACTGGGTAAATGATTCCTATATTAATGTATAGGAGACTGTGTGTAAGTGTTATGAGTGGGTTTATGAATTAATAACTAGGTATATGAATTGCTGTATGAGTGAGATGTTGAGTGTGTATGTGGCAGTATGAGTGTGTGAGTGACTGTATGAGTGCTTGCATGAGTGGATTCATGGGAGGATATATCAATTATTGAGTGAATTAATGTATGACTGCCTCTGTGGGTGAGTGGGTGACTGTGTGAGTAGCTGAAAGCAAAAGTCAGTGGCTGTGTCAGAGGCAGCATGGGTGAGTGAGAAGCTGTGTGAGTGACTGTATGTGTGAGTGATTAGGTGCGTGAGGGAGTGAGTTGGTGTGTGAGTGGCTGTATCAGTGAGTGAGAGGATACTTGAGTGGAGTATAGGTGAGTGAATGGGTGTGTCAGTATGTGTATGAGTGAGTGAGTGCATTCGTGGAGAATAGGTGAGTGAATGGGTGTGTCAGGGTGTGTGAGTATATGCGTGAGAGATGAATAGATGTGTATGTGTTAGTGGCTGTATGGGTTAGTGAGTGTGTGAGTGGCTGTATGAGTGAGTGAGTTTGTGAGCCCTTGTATGAGTAGGTGATAGGGTGCATGAGTGGCTGTATGGGAGAGTGAGTGGTTTTGTGGGTGATTTTATGGGTGAGCTAATGGTTATATGAGTAGCAGTATGGCTGAGTAAGAGACTGGATGAGTGAGTGTATGAGTGAGTTTATGAATGAACAACTGGGTGTATGAATTGCTGTATGAGTGAGATAGTGAGTATGTAAATGGCAGTAAGAATATATGAGTGACTGTGTGAGTGCTTGCATGAGTGAGAGAGAAAGTGAATCAGAGCATATATCAGTTAAAGAGCGAATTAATGCATGACTGCCTCTGTGGGTAAGTAAGTGACTGTGTGAGTGGCTGCAAGCATAAGTCAGTGGCTGTGTCAGTGGCTACATGGATGAGTGAGTATCTGTATGAGTGGCTGTATCTGTGAGTGATTGGGTAAATGAGGAGCTATATGGGTGAGTAAAAGGGTGTGTGAGTGGCTGTATTAGTTAGTGAGAGGGATGTGAGTATAGGTGAGTGAATGGGTGTGTCAGTATGTACATGAGTAAGGGAATGAGTGATGTATAAATGAGTGAGTGTGTGTGTGTGTTAGTGTCTGTATGGGTGAGTGAGTGAGTGTGTGAATGGCTGTATGATTGAGCGAGTTTGTGAGTCCTTGTATGAGTAAGTGAGTAAGCAAGTCCTCTGATCTTCTGGTCAGAGATCTGTTCTCTCCCCCAGCAGCTCTGCTGGCATGTCACTGCTGCTGTAAGATGAAGAGATATGTGGCAGACATGTCCGGCCCCTCGATTAGAGGCAAAAGTGCACGTGGGCATCATGCACACATATCAGACGGCCAATGCATGCCACCCTCAGTGGCAGGAGAGGAAAACAGCGATGTACCTACCGAGTGGTGATATTTGGACTCATGTATGTGATGGCACAGTAAGGCAGAACTTGTATGTCAATGCAATGTATAATTATGCTTGATTGGTTGATATTGAGAAATATGATAAAAATGCTAATAAAGATATTAAAAATAAAATAACTTATATCTTATCATGATAGGTTATATTGTCCATGTCATCCATTGGAGGGTCTGGTGCGCATTACCTTTAGTGTGAATATTATCGCTATAGGTTTGCATACGTGTGTATATAATAACAGTGATGTGAATAATTAAAACAATTTTTCTCAGCATAGTGACAGACATACAAAAATAGCTATAAGATCAATGATTAGATTGTGCCAGTGTACTTCTTTAGCCATACGTTTACTTGGTTGTTCATACAGTACCTTTAGGTAAAGTATTTAAGTTGATGCTACTCTAAGAAGAGGCTCATTCATAAGGTAAGTATATGAGACATAGCTGTCTAGGTAAATAATACAGCAAAAAGGCCCCACCATTGATGGCAAACATATAGACACTGTTGTCTTGTTTTTTTACAAAGTACATCATGTTTCTCACCCCTTTGTATCAGAAACAGGACCTCTTGAGATCAGTGAGGGCACTCAGTAACTGTGAAATTAGAGAAGGCAAAATAAATAGTGTTAAGATGCAGCTGTAGTAATCAATAAAGTTTGTTGTTGAGGAATAAAAACTCATTGTTTTGAAAACTAAGAAAATTTGGTAGCTGCTATACAGAGTCCAGAGACAAACCCTGCATGCTAGATAGATTTCCCTGACCAATTAGGGGGAGTTGACATTGCATGGATTTGTCGGCTTCATTATGGTTTACTGGGTTTGTAGGTCTGAGGTGAAAGACACAGAGCTCTGCTTGGACGTTTGCAGCTTCATAGTGCCCCGCTTATCTGGTCTGATAAGTTCTAAGTGGGTCAGTGAACTTTGCATAAAGTCTGACTTTTCACAAATGTTTGGCAGGTTTGACACAAAAGAGAGACAGTACATATATTAATGAGGCTTCATTTTAAGAAACCCATAATTACAGTCTAAGTGCTGGACCTAATATCGAGCTCCTAGTGTCCCACCTCTCTATAAATTGGATACTCTACAAAAGGAACATAGCTCGCCAAGTCACTCTCAACCACCATCTCCACCACGTATACATGCAGACCTATCAGAATGCCTTCTTAGCCTGCTGGACAATGAATGTGATACAGACCAGCTACCCTACTGCTATCCTCATACAGCTACAAGTCCATAAAACACTGCTCACTCTTGTACAAAAGAAGGTCACACAATCACCAAAACACATTCTGTAAACTGCCTACTAATATTTGCTCAATCCAATCGAAAAACAAGCCGCTCATCTTTGATCTCCTTACTGATGAAAAACCTGGCTTACTATTCATGACTGAATCATGGTTGGAAGATGACATGACTCCAGTGTTGCATGAAGCTATTCCTCTAGGCTATGAACTATCACACAAACTCATATAGGCAAAAGAGGAGGTAGCCTCACAAATATTAAATATCACTAAAGCTGACAATTTCTCCGTACAAGATTGTGCAGCGCTTATCATGAGATGCAAATCCTATACCATCTTCCTCCAATAGCTTCCTACTCCTTTACAGACCTCCACCTAGCAATCCAACATTCCCAGACACACTTCTAGACAAAGTTTAAAACCTTCTAACACTATACTCAAACCTATGCATTCTTGGTGACCTAAACATTTGGTTTGACAAAACCAAAATGCCCCATTCAAAAATATTCATTACTGTCCGAGACACACTGAATCGAGCTCCGGCCTGATGTTGGTTGACATGAGTACAGTCTCCACCCTGACCCCAATCGCGAGAGTAGGGGGGAAGATGGCGGCCGGACGTTAAGCCGGTCTGGAGCTCCTTGCCTCTTACTTCAAATGAGGCGAAACGAAGGCGCTATGATTTGATCAGGATATAAGCTTAATCTAAAATGTAGAAGTTTGTGGCGGAGTCCAATTTTTAAAAAAAATCTCCACTGTGACCTTTATTCACCCCGCGGTACCCGCAGCGTCTATTGCTACGGAGCTTAGTAGGCTAAATTTAAAAAAAAAAAACTTGTTTCCTGAACATACCTGCACCCTGCTTTCGTGAGAAGCTTGTCGATGCCAAGGAGTGGGTGGAAAGCGTGAAGTCAGAGATCCGAGCTTCCCGAGACCTCCGCGGCAGCAGTTCTGCACTCCACTCTCAAGTCAGTTGGTGGGAGGCAGACTGTAAAGCCCAGCGCAGCTGCAGAAGGGCGGTAAGGGCGGTAAGACAGATTCCGATTTTCTTCCGGGGGAAGGCTGGGGTAGCTACACGGAGCAGTCCTGCCTCAAGCTAGAAAAAAATCAGAGGGGGAGGCAGATTGGGAAGGTTCGAAACACTCGAAGCATTTGGGGGTATTGGAAGATTGGAAGAGAGCTTTGCTGTGGATCAGGACTTTGAGTCTTGCTCGGAACCCTCACCAGATAGAGAGCTTGCCCCTATACTCTCACAATTAGAGTTGTTAGAAGCCCAAGTGCCTCTGTTTTTTTTTAAACAAAGTAAGAACTTCGTAGAGAGGTTGCCTTCAGCAAAGGTGGAGGGGCCAGGTCAGACTCTTGTGAAGGCGTTATACCCACTACCAGCTTGTACAGACGACTTGGGTCCTGCAGGGGGCTGGGGTTTAAATCAAAGGAAGGGGCTACAGTTAGGGCAGAGTTCTGCCGGAGAGGGGAAGGGAGAATCTCAGGAACCCCAAAAAGAACCCCAATGAGCTGCTATCGGAGAATTACCGCAAAGTAAGAAAGTACCGGATTTGGGTGAACTTTTGGGTAGTCCAGACAGTAAAGGTAGGTCCTCTTACTGCCTTAGGAATAGGCAATTTCTGAAAGCAAGTTTCCCTCCTACTACAAAACAGCCAGTTGTCCCCAGGATTACCAGAAGAATTACCCGCAAAGCCTTAGAACTTCAAGTGAATAAAGGCAGTAATAAAAAGACCCAATTAGGGAACAATCTAGAGGCTAGGGAAGAAGGTAAAATCACCAAAAAAAAAGATGATAGCCTGGCTTCCGGCACAATTGATCTTGGAGTTGACGAAGTTAATGGAATTGCGGAGGGGGAGGCAACTGATGTGGATGTCTGTCTTACTCAGGTAACTGCTCCCTCTCAAAGTCAATGCTCTAGCCCGACCCGAAGCTTACCACCTAGTTCGGACAAAACTCCGATTCATAGCTTGGCACAGAGTCCTCCCGGAAATGCATCCACAAACTTTTCAATAGCTGTGTCTAAAAGCCAGGTTGTTGATCCAGGACCCGCCCAGGATAAACCCCAAAGCAGTACGGATACCCTGATAGAAAAGATGATGGAGGAGATCAGATCGAGGTTTGAAATTTCGGAAGGCAACCAAAATAAGATACAGGAAAGATTTGAGCTGCTGGATGTTAAGCTGAATGCGCTGAGAGAGAGAGTCAAAGCAGTGGAAGATGTGGTGGAAGGGCTAAATAAAAATGTTGAAACAACCCAGAAGGAGATAAGATCTCTGAAAGCCAAAGATAAAAACATTGAAGAAAAGCTGGAAACGTTAGAAAACCAGTCTCGAAGGTGCAACCTCAGACTGCTCAATGTTCCTGAAGGGCGAGAAGGTTCGGATATAAAAAAAACTTTGCGGTCTCTCTTCTGGAGGAGTGTTTCCCTTGGAGTAAAACCCAGGGTCTTTTAGAAGATATTCAACGGGTACATCGAGACCCCATTGGTAAATCAAAGGAAAGAAAAAACCCAAGGAAAATCTTAATACATTTTAAGACCTACACACTCAAAGAAAACATACTGAGTGAGGCACTGAAAGTAGGGGAACTCAGCAAGGATAATTGGCCCTTTAAAATCAGATCAGACATTGCTAAAGCAACTCAGGACAGGCAGTGGGAGCTAGGTCAGCTGATGCCGGAATTAAAAACACTAGGCGCCACTGTCCAAATGAAATTCCCAGCTTCCCTCTGAACAATATGGAGGAACAAAATGCATAATATTAGAGACTCCAAAGCAGTCAAAACATTATTTGGGCAAATGTGCGATCAGATACAAATTCAATCACTGACCCAAACATAAAATGTATTCGTATGAAAAAAAAAACTGGTAGCGACCTTGAAGAAGAATTAAATAGAGGCAGGGAGCTCAAAGAGGGCCAGAAATAGAGCCCAAGGGAGGATCAGGGAGGCTTCCCCAAGGAGGGTGGGTGTGTCTTCTCACTTTGGCTTTGTTTCTTTTCACTACTTTCACTTTGGTTTTAAGTTATAATCTCAAAAAAAAGGAAAGAAGGAAAAAAAAAGCGGTGAAAATGCACAGGGGATGGGAGCAAGTTAGGAAAAAAACAAACAAAAAGTCCTCTTCAACCCATTAGATATAAAAAGAAGGAGAAATTCAGGGGTTGGAGAAATAAGAGAAAGAAATGAGTCAGAGAATGAAACAAGTAAAGATAACTACCTGGAATGTGAACGGGCTCCGTACCAAGAGTAGGCGGAGGATGATTTTTGAATATTTAAAATCATTTGATAGTGAGATCATAATTCTACAAGAAACCCATCTACTAAAGAAAGAATGGGAGGAAATAGTGAAAAACCTGAGCTGGGTGGACTCATACATATGTATGGATCAAGAATGTGTCATAAAAGGGGTGGCTATCCTATTTAAGAAATCTCTGAGTGTGAGGATAGAGTCATCAGAAGTAGATTCTAAAGGTAGGTGGGCAATAGCTAATATCAGAATACTTAATCAAACCCTTTCTGTGGTGGGCTATTACGGTCCAAACTTGGACGATCCATCCCCCCTTCAATCACTATATACCCATCTGATCTCAATACCAGGCCCCATCATTATAGGTGGAGATTTTAATGTTATACCAGACCCTTAATTGATCGATATCCGAAGGGGAAACAAACCAATCTCCCAAAAATGAGAGAATGGCTGAGAATTTACAAAAAGGATCTGAATCTAATAGATATCTGGAAAAAGAAGGGGGATAACCAAGAGACGTTTTATTTCAAGAACAAAAAACTAGGGATACAGTCTAGAATAGATTTTTTCTTAATAGATCAGGGTTTACTAGAAAAAAAACTCTAAAAGTGGCCCATCTCCCTGCTCACCTTTCAGATCACTCAGTAGTACAAATGACAGTCATATTAAAAGATATAACGAAACCCTCAAGGTGGGCGATGGATCAATCAATTCTTTTAAATCCCGAGATTGTTAATCAACTCAGGGAGGAGACAAAAAATGTTTTTGAAATCAATAATGAAGGGGCCCCAACCCATATAGTTTGGGACACATATAAAGCGGTGATTAGGGGTACATTGCTAAGTCTAGCCTCCCATAAATCTAGAGGGCTTAAAAGGGAAATACAAAGTATAGAGGAAAACATTTAATTGATAGATCAACAAATATTTACAGATCCAAGAGGGCCAGTTTTGGAGGCAGAGAGAGTAAAGCTAAAAAATAGGCTTTCAGAAATTTTGGAAAATAAACTGAAAGAAAGGTGGGAATGTAGTAAGTTGGCACATTACGAATATGGGGAGGGTTGCAGAAAATTATTGGCTTGGAAGATAAGAACAGATAGGTCTAGAAATAAAATCCCATTTATAGACCCACGTAACCCATCACATAATGGAGCAGAAGAAGATCTTATAAAGCAAGAATTCTTAGCCTTTTTTGGGGATCTCTACTCTGAGGATTACAACCCATCTATGGAAGAGATTGACACATTTTTAGAGGCTCAAAATATCCCAAAGTTAACTCAAGAGGAGAAAGGCAAATTAAATGCAGTAATCACTACTGTAGAAGTAGAGGGAGTCATAAGAAATTTAAAAAGAGGCAAGGCTGCTGGTCCGGACGCCCTCCCAAATGAGCTTTATATTAAATTAAAAGACACCCTTGTTATCCCCCTTACTACCCTTTTTATTAGAGTTTTTCTTGAAAACTGCAGTCTTCCTGACTCCTGGAATGACGCAATTACAACATTTTCACCCAAATAATGGCGAAAAGGCTTGGTCGAGTGATCGGCTCCCTAATTAACTCTAACCAAAAAGGTTTTGTGGCAGGTAGAAATCTGCAGGATTTAACCCATGAGCTCATTGGAGCAATAGACATTGCCATTTGTGAGAAGCTGCCTCTATCTATAATCACTATTGACGCAGCAAAAGCTTTTGATAGAGTTAACTGGCTCTATCTGAGTGAGGTGCTAAAAAAATTTGATTTAGGAACTAATATCTTGAAGATGGTAGAAAACATTTACAATGCTCCTAAGGCCAGAATATTAATCAATGGGGAGCTAACCGATCATCTCCTTATAAAGAGAGGTACACGCCAGGGGTGCCCCCTATCCCCGTTGTTATTCAATTTCTATATTGAACCAGCAGCTGAGTGTCTTCGGAACCATCTCTCCATTGCCCCTTTCTCATACCAAGGCTGGCACAAAAAAGTAGCACTATATGCGGATGACCTCATGATATTTACCTGTCATCTTAAAGAAGCCCTTGAAGCAACGGAGGAGACTCTAATTAACTTTGGGAAAATCTCGGACTACCAAATAAACAAGTCTAAAACAGAGACTATGACTTGGAATGAGGTCCTCTTGAGCCCCTACAATGAAGAAAAAATCAGATACCTGGGTATTGACTTGTTTAAAGATCTCGATAAGGTTCCCCAGATTAACATCCATATAGTCCAGGTAGAAGTTAAAAGATTTCTGAAAGTATGGAGTGGCTTGCCGTTGTCTATTTTGGGTAAATCAAACATTCTTAAAATGTCAGTCCTACCGAAGTTTACGTTCATTTTTGGAGCCATACCGTTAGAGTTCAATAGGGAGTCTATTAAGAAAATCCAGGGAGAGTTATCAAGTTTTATTTGGTCATCGAAAAAACCTAGAATTGCTTGGACCAAAATAAGGAGAAGAAAAAAACAGGCTGGGTTAGCCACCCCAGATATTTTAGAATACTGTAGAGCATTCCAATTTAAAAATAATAGAATCTTGTTAGGCCCATATAAAAATTACCCATTGTACATGCAGAAAAAGACAAATAACACCAGTCACTTCCTTTTTAAATTCGGTCATCCGAAATTTTTCAAAAAAGTTAAGTTGAAGACTCTAAGGGCAGCTGCTAAATCATGGTATTGCATCAGGTCTACTGTGAATATCCCCCTTTACAGCGATAAAACTCCTATTTGGGACTCACCTTGTACTCCGGAATGTCTTAAAGACTCTTTGTCGCTCCCCCTAAAATCGTCGGGAATTGCAGTATGGGGGCAATTACTATATCAGAATAAAATCTTGGAGTGGGAAATATTAAATAAAATCACAAAATTTTCTCTAGCTAAGTTCAAACATTATCAACTCTTAAGCTGGGCAAAGTCAATTAAGGAAAGCAAAACAGGCAATACAACCCTGGAAAGTAAAATGCTGGAGAAACCCTTCAAGAAAGAGGTATCATTCTGGTATTGGACCCTCATAACATCAGGGGAGGAGGAATTTCGGATACCGGAGAGAATCTGAGGGAAAGATCTGCCAACGCTGGATACAAACCTCTTATGGCAAGTATCTATGAGCAAATGCTGGTCAATAGTAACATCTGCGGCATTAAGAAGAAATCACTTATATACGACCCACAGGGCTTATTGGACGCCGGAAAAACTATCAACATTTAGCGGAACTGTGGTGAAGTCCTGCCCGAAATGCGGTTTACCGAAGGCCAATGACCTGCATATGTTTTAGCAGTGCCCCCATCTCGATGGTTTCTGGAAGGCAGTGGGTAAGACCATAGAAGAGGTTTTGGGAAAACAGCTAACCGTGAGTATGGACTTGGTCTTTTTCGGGGTGTCGGGGTCTCCATTAGCAAACAGACTTACAAAACGGGAGGAAAATCTGGTGTTTCTCTTGATTTTATTAGCCAGAAGAGAGATATGTGTAAAATGGATCACACCAATAGCTCCGCTACAGGATGAGTGGCTCTCTTCAGTGCTTAAAATGTATAAAGTAGATTAAAAAAAGAAGCCATTTTCTAAAAAATTTAGATTTTGGGAGTTGTGGGAAAACCATTATCGGGGTGTATTATGTTGGAATGTCTGATTGTTTATCATGTTCTTTCTCCTTATTTCTTTTTCTTTATATGTACGTCCTATGATTAAGTGCAAGCAACACTTAATAGAGTTGGAGGCCTATTAGAGTAGCCATCATGGCTAGCTCAACCCACCCCGAAAAGTAACCTTCTATAATAGTACTTATAAGTAAAGGGTCCCCTTTTTTCCCGTTTGGTTCCTATATGGTGGACAGGTACAGGGCATGGTCGAAGGGAAAAAGAGGCGACCCTGAAAAATCCTTACTGATAGTGATGCACAATGAGGACACAAAAAAAATAGACACACTGAATCTACATCAGATCATCCACAAACCCACACACATCACTTAACACATTGTAGATGTCATTTTTTCCAAATCCAGAACAAGTTAATTTTCAAACAATTACTCCATTCACATGGTCAGACCACAATTTGCTTGTTTTCTAACATAAAACTACACAAAGCTACACACCTAAAACCATGTTGCATGCATCCACCTATCGACCAGGGAACAAACTCAATTTTGAACACTTGGAAACACAACTAACATCCAGTACAAATCAAGACACTATGAATTCCATTCAAATACTATGAGTGGCTACAGGAGGTGCAAAGACTAAATATTGTATCACAAATGTCGACGTACCTGAATATCATTGCAAAAATTTTGTGGCTCAAGAATATTGACAGACAAATATTGTGGTGAAGACTATTGACCTTGGGTAAGTAATATCGATGTAAAAAATATTGAAGTGTTTAATATTATTTGCAAAAATATAGATGCTAAAAAGTACCGATTGTATTATTGTAATGTATGAGAACATATATTTTATATATGTGTGATACATGTATTTTTTTAGAAGATTTGTTTGTATTGTTATTATATATGTAAACATTTTAGTAGTTCTTACATTTTTTGTTAGAATTTTGTGCTTTTATTTCTGCAGCGGGTTGTGGGTATATAGGGGAAAAGAGTGGGAAGTAATTTAATTATATAAAATGTATTGAATGTTTGAAGCAGTTATTATTTTTTTTACTGACATTTTGTGTTTTTGGTACCATAGCCGGTTATGGGTTTATAGGGGAATAGGGTGGAAAGTAATTTAATTATATAAAATGTATAGAAACATTTTCATGTATTAATAATTGTTGAATTGAGATGTTATAATGTTAAATGTGTAAATTATTTTTTTATCAGGTATGTAACAATTAGTTGTAAATTATTTTAGTAATTAATTGGCAATTAATTATATTAATTGTGTAATTATTTTTATGTGTGTGTTGTGCTGTTTATAGGTGAAAATGGTAGGAATGGTGGGAAGTAATTTAGTTTTTAATTGATGATTGACTAATTAGTTGTTAATTAGTTAAATTATTAATTGGCAATTGATTATGTTAAATGTGTAGAAATTCAATGTGTGTTGTGGTATTTATAGGTGAAAATGGTGCGAAGGGTGGGACGTAATTCATCAATAAATATTAGTTAATTAATTAAAAATAATTAATTAGTAATTAATTATGGTATTTGTGTACTTCATTTTAGGTGTGTGTTTTGTCATATTACAGTGTTAAAAAATGCATATCAAATCAATGTTTTCTACTAATAATAATTTGTCAAATGATTATTAATTATGTTAATTATGGAAATAAATTATAATAAAAATGTTGAAGTTGTTTTATTGGTGTGGTGTTTTAGGCTAGATAATTAAATAAATACATTATTGTTCTTTTTTCAAATGTTGGTTAAAAGTTGCTTATTTTAAATACATATTGTTTATAAAAGTATTTATTTTAGATAATAGCGCTACCATTTTGATACATGTAATTAATATATTTAATGTTAAGGTTTAATATATTTGCTATCTTTAAAATATTGTTTATTTATTTTTTATATTGTTTACATTTTTTTAATTATTTAAATGTTATTATTAATTTTTGTGTCTCTGCTATCCAACATTTTCCCTACTGTTGCACTCACCAGAGTGGGAACAGTAATTTTTACTGATTCGCTATCCAGCTCTTTCGCTACTGTTGCACTCACTGGAGTGGGAATAGTAATTTTTACTTCTCTGCTATCCATCACTTTCCCTACTGTTGCACTCACTGGAGTGCTAATAGTAATTTTTACCCCTCCACCATCCAGCACTTTCCCTACTATTGCACTCACTGGAGTGGGAATAGTCATTTTTACTCATTTGCCTTCCAGCTCTTTCCCTACTGCTACACCCACTAGAGTGGGAATAGTAATGTATACCCCTCTGCTATCCTGCACTTTCCCTACTGTTGCACTAACTGAAGTGGCAATAGTAATTTTACCCCTCTACCACCCTGCACTTTCCCTAATGTTGCACTCACTGGAGTGGGAATAGTAATATTTACTCCTCTGCCATTCAGCACTTTCACTACTGTTGTGCTCACTGGAGTGGGAATAGGAATGTTAACTCATCCGCTATTCAGCTCTTTCCGTACTGTTGCACTAACTGAAGTGGGAATAGTCATTTTTACCCCTCCGCTATCCTGCTCTTTCCCTACTGTTGCACTCAATGGAGTGGGAATAATACGTTTTTAACCATCTGCCATCCAGCAGTTTCCCTACTGTTGAACTCAATGGAGTGGGAATAGTAAATTTCACTCATCCTCTATCCAGCTCTTTCCCTACTTTTTCACGCACTGGAGTGGGAATAGCAATTTTTACCACTCTGCTATCCAGCACTTTCCCTACAGTTGCACTCGCTGGTTTGGGAATAGCAATTTTTACCACTCCACCATCCAGAACTTTCTGCACTGTTGCGCTCAGCGGAGTGGGAATAGTAATGTTTACTCATTCGCTATCCTGCACTTTCCCTACTGTTGCACTCACTGGAGTGGGAATCCTAATTTCTACTCCTCCGCTATCCTGCACTTTCCCTAATGTTGTGTTTATTGTATTGCAAAATGTATGTTTTAATTTTTTGTGTAGTTAAATGTTTGAATTCATTATAAAATGGTTAACTATTTTATTTTAAAGTATTGATATATGTATATATTGAATTTTTATGTATTTAAAAGTTTAAAAATTAAATAAAGATAATAGTTAATAAACTATATTTAAGTAAATATATGTATATGTATCTATTTTAATGTTTGTGTGTGTTATATTTTTTTATTAAGTGTATTTGTTATATTTAGTTAAAAAGTATATTAAATGTAATATATTTTGTTAAAAATATTAGTAACATACAAGATATTTATTTTATGTTATATATATTTTTACATCAATATTTTGTACATCTATACTTTTTTACTTTTATATTTTGAATCCTATATTCTTGTACTTACCTGTTTAAATATAGGTAGGTGGTATTTTTTTTATTCTATATTTTTGCCTCAATATTTTTGTATATCATTATTTTCTACATCAATATTTCATGAGTGCACCACCAAAGGAAGCTTTTGATATCCTAATACCACTAAGAACAATACAACAGAACAAAAGGCACCATGGAGAAATAAATACCTTAAAGATATAAAACATAAAACAGGAAATTAAAAGCTGCAATGCACCTGACTCAAAAGAAACACCATTCAAGACAAACTGCACCTACATAAGCTTAACAGATGATATAAGTCAGCAATCAAAAAAGCTAAGAAAAAAATACTATTCAGACAGAATTCAAAATGCTAAATGTGCAAATAAAGAATTCAATAAAATTCTCACAGAATTTCATAAACCAAATTGCCTTGAAGGAGGTCATCCCATTACTCAATATTGCATAGACAAACTGGCAAATCATTACACAACCAAAGCAGACAATGTGGACACCTATTTAAAACAAAGATAAACCACCAGCACCAACCCTTCATCCAAAAAAAACCTCCCAGAGTGGACTAACCCAGCCTCTGCATTCCTTTCAATAAATATCACACAATGAATTTATGAACCATGTGAAAGTAAGCAGACCTCCTGACAGCTCTTCTGACCCATGTCTACCACAAACCTTCGAAAAAATTCTTCTAACTCCCTTTGCTGCCACATTAGTAAGAAGTGTCATAAACAATTCCTTAACTATGGGAATATTTCCAGAAGAGCTGAAAAAAAGTCATACATACTCCCATTACTAAAGAGAGACCTGGGCCTTCTTAACCCTGACAACTGCAGTCCTTTCCTGGGCAAACTGATAGAAAGAGCAGCATTCATCCAGATGTCACAGTTAATTGACGATAATTCCATACTTTCAGATTTCCAAACAGGATTCTGTACAAGAAGAGGCACAGAATTCGCCCTCATTGATATTTGGGATGACCATAAGAAACAGTTGACCAGAAAGGGGTTGCTGCACTACTTTGTTTGAACCTCTCAGCTGCCTGTCACATGGTTGACCAAGTCACTCTCATACAAAACTCTACAAAGCCGGCATTGAGGGAACTGCTCGTGACTGGATCACATCCTACCTTCAAAACAGAACGAATGTCATCCATACCCTCCTTTCTCGTCCAAACTGTACTTCACAAAAGGTATCATCTCACATATGCTTTTCAACATCTACATGAAGTCATCATCGGCACTGATCAGTCAATTTCACCACACATGCTATAACTATACAGGTGACACACAAATACTTCTTAAACAGAAAAGACCCAAAGCCATAAGAAACTCACCAATTTTCAGTTGCCTCAGAGCCATTGATTAGTGGATGACACGGAACCATCTCAAATTGAATGCTTACAAAACGGAAATACTCACATGTGGTGACTGAAAAAATTATGACCCACTTGCCACATGGCCTGACGATCTGGGAACACCACCTAAAGTATCTAAGGAAGTAAAAACCACAGAATTACCATGGACTCCAAGCTATCAATGAATGCCCAAGTGGACAAAGTAGCAAGATCAAGCTTCATCACTATAAAAACTCTGTGACGCATCTTTCCCCACCTGGGATCTCCAAACGAGGTCCAGGCTACTATCGCTCTTGCTCTGTCTGAAATCATTTACGCCAATAGACTCTAACACAGATCATCCGTAACAACTTTGAAAAGACTGCAATGTATTCAGAACTCTGCTGCCAGTCTACTCTTACATATAAAGCCACAAGTCCACATCTCTCATGCCTTGAAGGCCCTACATTGGATACCGGTTGCCAGAAGATCTACCTTCAAGCTGCTTTGTATCACCCACAAAGCGATGTATGGAACAGGTCCGCTCTTCATCAGGAATTAAATCCCCAAATACATTAAAGAAAGGAACCTCTGCTCTCGATTGGCCCCTCACCTCAAAACTCAACAGTACAAGAAAAAACCGATAGGGGGCACATACCTCCCTGTTCAAGCAGCCAAACATTGAAACTCTTTCACCCCAGACATAAGATCCACGGATAGCAACCTTATCTTCAGAAGTCTACTCAAGAGTTGTCTTTCCCCACATTACCACCATTCTCAAACATAGATGTGCTTTGTGTCCCTGTGTATGTGAGAACTTATTTGGACTATATGTGTATACCTACATATATATGTCCCTTTGTATAATCATGTATAAAAGTTTTATTTGTAAATAATATATAGATATTTGTTGGTACTGCTTGACAAGTGTACATATCACTTATAGACATATATATTCTACATCTAACGTGTATGAAAGTACCTGCATAAATAAGTACATTTTTATCATAACTGTTTATCTACAATTGCTTCACTATTGAATTACAGATTTTTTTAAATAAAAACAAATAAATTGGCTTGAAGTACAGCAACGTAAATGTATATATGACATTCCGTATACTTTTATAACTTCCATGTACTTATGTATCTTTATATTTGTTACTTTAGTTCTAATTCTGCATCTCCAATGCACTACTCTATTTCTAATTCTATACGTCTCTCAATATATCCTCTATCTCAACTCTCTGACTCATCCCAAACCCCATTTTTCTACTATGATCCCCAAAAATAACCCTTTCTAGACTATTCCCTCCTCTACCACTCCTTGCATCATCTCAAACCTCCTTTACTGTTCACATCTCCCAAACAAGTCTTACTCAACCCTTCCCTCTAACTGTTTCCTCCTCCACCCCCTTGACTCATCCCATACCTCCTCCCACTGTCATGATCCCAAAAAAACACTTTCTAGACCCTTCCCTGTTCTTTCCCTCAACTAACCTTTTCAATCCAATTAACAGACTCACATGTCCCTCGCTCAAATGAATGTATTATTTCCCTATACTAATTCCTTACTAATACTGTTGGAGTACCAGAGTAGCGTGCTAACCACCGAAAAGTGTATCAACACCTCATCAGGTTTAGCAAGTGCTTTGTAAATGCAAACACTTTCATCTTCTATCCCTCCACTATCAATTTCCAATCCAAATAACAAAATCACATGTCGACCTCTCAAATTAATTGCATATCTACCTATGCTATTTACCATTAGTCCTCTTTAGATTACGGATTAGCCTGCTACTCAATGAAATTACCTTTGACCCTTCATCAGGGGTAGTAAGCACTATATAAACACAATTGCAATTACGATCTACCAAAGTTCAACTGCAGCCTCTATTGAAAAAAAAGAACATAAAGATATGTTACTATTTCATCTCCAAACTACTGAAAGATAATACAAATTGGATATACTGTAACACTGTATTACAATGTAGAAAAATATGGTTTTACCTTTTTTACTGTTCTCAGCTTTCATACTTCTTCAACATAAATGATGGTCTGTATGACGCATCATCCTAGAACAGTTGGGAAAAAAAATCAATGGATTGTAAAAAACTAAAACCCAAAGCTGAACAGTAAACCATAACAAATATGCAACACTATACATTGCACTCACTACAATTCAATGGTCAGTTTCTTTTTCTGAAGTTGCAATAGTAATCTAAACAAACCTAAGTGGAAAATATTTCTTATAATATTATATCTGTTGCAATATTATAAATAAATACAAAGCACTCTTCAGTTTTGGGGATCTTTTTGAAAACAGCATCCCTGGTAGTCCAAATGATGTTTAAAATGATGAAGATCCATATAGAAAAAATCACATACTGTCATTTTTTTGGCCCAGAAAGCGCAAAGAAGTTTGGTTAATGAAACAAAAGGGGTTACTCTTTAGTTTCAAAGGCAGTTTTTGCTTGCAATTTAAGATGCTGCAATTGAATTATGTCCATTCAGTTTTAGATTTTAATTTAACAGTGTAGTATGTGAATGTGGTATTAATTCCTTTGTGGAAGATAAAAAGACTCTTACATTTTGAAGATGTTTTTAAAGACATTACACCGATATGTTGTAAAATGTCTAAAAAACTGATGAAACATGTAAAAGAAACACCATATACCAATTTTGTATCTAGCATTCCTGATTAGAACTTTGCTTGAAGAAATAAAAGATAAGAGTTTAAAAGGAAGTATTGGTTTGAATTTTAGGTTGATATCATTACATTCTGTCCATACAGTTTCACTCTTTAAATAGACATGTATGGGCCAATTCACAAACGTAATCCAAGACAAAAGTCTAACTTTAAGACTTTTGGCATTCACAAAGATCATTTATGAGTTGCAACTTTACGTCCTCAGTGGGCCCAGAATCTCTCTGCACCGGGCCGTACTCTCCACACCCAGGCCGTACTCTCCGGCTCAGGCCGTCATCTCCAGCCCCAGCCGTACTCTCCGACTCAGGCCGGAGGAAGTATAATCAATGGGCCAGAATGCAATTTTTACAAAAGCGAACATTAGGAATGTGTGATAAATGGTAAAGGAGGTCATGAAAATAGGTTTGGGCAGGGAAAAGGGTGTGGTCAGACACTACATCATATCCCAGAATAGTTTGCTCCTTTGTACTCCTCTCAGTGTTGACTGTAGTGTTAACACTACAGTCAACACTAAGGGTGGTCCTCTTAGTGTTGGAGCGCAAATTGTGCACTGCGTGTACCACGATGAAAAGGAGCAAACTTTTCTGATATGATGTCCACACACTATTTCCTGCCCAAACTGATTTTCATGACCACCTCTACCATTTATCACTCGTTTCTAATGATCCCTTTTTAGAAAAATTGCATTCTGGCCCATTGTTTATACTTCATCCGGCAGAGCCCAAGAGTAGGGCTCGAGCCGGAGAGTACGTGCCGGCGCGGTGAGTATGGCTGGGTGCAGAGATTCTGGTCCGACTGCAGACATAAAGATACAACTCGTAAATGATCTCTGTTAATACCATAAGTTGTAAAGTTAGACTTTTGTCTCAGATTACCTTTGTGAATCGGCCCCGTAGAGTAAAGAGGTTGTATTAATTCCTTTGTGAAAGATAATAGCCCTAAATAGTTATTTACCCAGCTTTGAAGTTTGTAATTTGAGTTTCCAATTTAGAGCCATCAACTGTAACACTACGATAAGGTATTTTCTAGTTGTTGTTAGGATTAATGTAGACACAAAGTCTGATCTGCAGTTTGGGCAGCTCATATTTTGGTTAACCTTCTTCAACAATTCATAAAAGGGACACTTTTTGGAATCTGGTAATGTTAAATAGAGAAAACGCTCGGAATGTATTTTAGTTGGAGATGAATAATCATAATCTTTGCGGTCATGGTTCCCCGTGTAACTCAGTCCGATTAGTCATCAATAATTCTAAAATATCCTAAGTACCTGAAGCAGAATCTTGTCACAGTTCTGTCAGTCAGTAAACGTTGTAGCAACTGATACAGTGCATAACCCAATCTCTTATCTTTTTTTCTAAAATTTGGTCCAGTAGATGTTGTAAATGAAACAGTACAATGAGAACAACATTTATTTATATCATTTATAGAGCAGAACTGTCACCAAAACTGGCATCCTGGCACTGTTAGACCTGGTATCATTGGGCTTGTTTCCCCTGACTTTATGCCTCTACTGACTGTATTTTTGACTGTGTGCTGGATTTCTTTTTTGCTGGTTTAAAACTCTGGGCATTTTTCCACTGCAGATCACTACCAAAGTGCAAGTGCTCCCTGTCTAAATTATGACTATGATTTGTTATCGATGATTCACATATTTGATTTACTGGTAAGTCCCTAGTAAAGAGCACTGTGCGTGCCCTGGGCCAGTAAATCAAATGTTACTAGTGTGCCTGTATCACTGATTGTGCCACCCAGGCCAGTAGCCTTTCAAATATGCCTCATACCTTCCACTGTAGTGTCTGCAAACATAGTTTCTAACTATCATGTCCACCCGGCAAGTGCACAACCTTCCCATTTCTTACATATAAGTCACCCCTAAGGTAGGCCCAAGGTACCCCCATGGGCAGGGTGCAGTGTGTATGTTAACGGTAGGGCATGAACTAGTGTGTTTAACATATCCTAATAGTGAACTACTGTGTATTTCATGTTTTACTACTGCAAGGACTAGCTCTCCCATTGGCTATCATTGGAGCTGCATTGTATCATTTTAAAAGTGTAACTTTCATATGGGAACAGCTGGAGATCTGGAGTTCAGTCTCTCTGAACTCAGAATTTAATAACACAACTTATAGTAAATGTGGCTTTAAATTGTGTGCTTGATAATGGCAATTTTAGAAATTGGCCATTTTCTTGCTTAACCAACCTGTGTGCCTCTGCCTGCTTGTGGATTCACCATCTGGTTTTAGATTTACAAGGGCTGTTCGTGCATACTCCAAACACTCACACAAAAGGAGCTGAAATGTGCCAAGCCTATGCTGATAGGTCATCCTGACCTGAGTGGCGGGTGGTGTTGTCACTAACACCTAAATAGGCTGTGGATGCTCTGCAACATGCTTTCTCCACCTCCTGTAGTGAGACTGGAACACGGAAGTCAGAACTGGTTTTACTGAGCAAGAGAGACTTTCTGAACAAAGACTTCAAAGGGAAAAAGGGCTATAAGTATCAGACCTAGAACCCCAGAATATTAGACTACTTCTGGAACTAAGAGGAACCTGTGCCAAGGAGAAAAGCTGAAGAGCAGTAAGGAGGAGTATTGGCCCTTTACTGTGTGTTGCTTTGCTGAGTTGACCTGCAGTTGTTGCTTCTGCAAAGGAGAGGAAAAGGACTGGACTTTCCTGTTTTCCTGCTTGTGAAGTTTCTCCAAGGGCTTGTGGTACTTGCTCCTATTCTGAAGTCTCAGGGACACAGAGACTTCACCTTCAGCACCCTGGAACTCCACTGTTGGGAGTTCAGACCTGCCTTGTGGTGCCAAATGCGGGCCTGGGCCCTTGGAATTTGTTCCTGCTTCACAGATCTGAAGAAACTTGCAAAATCAACTCTTTGCTCTTCTTGCAGCTGAATTATCTGATGCAGCACTGCTGTGCGGGAGAAAATCCCAGCACACAGCCTCGTGCGATTGAAGAAATCAACACTGCGCCTGCAAGTAGCCCAAAGAATAGCGCACAGTGAATTCAATAGACTGTTCTCCAAAGTCTGGGACCCCCGTACTGAATCTGGTGCAGGCCCTGTTGTGCAGCTAAAAGAATCAACGCATCTCCCGTGTGCAACTACGAAAATCGACTCAGCAACTCGATTGCCATCACATCAAAGTGTAGTGCCTACATTTTCTCATGCATCACGTCTTTGCGGCAAATCTTTCAAATGCAACACCTGCAAACCAGAATTGCCTTGGAAATCGATGCCTAGATTCCCCCTACATCCAGATTCAATGTTCCTCTTCTCCTGAGTGCAACAGAACTATCACCTTGCCTCCCCAAGTACTCAGGAACCGACATCCTACAGTATTCTTCAGCGCTTTTCTTCTCAGCAGATGTCATGCCTTTTGGATTTTGAAGCATATGAGGTACTTTGTGTACGAAACACGCCTCCGTAGATTTCAATTAACAGAATTACTTGAAACCTTTTAAAAGTCATATATTGAATTGCGTATCTTGGATTTTTGTCATTTTTGTCTTGTTTGGTTTAGATAAAGATATTTTAAGTTCCTAAACTGGTGTGGTATCCTTTTGTAGTGTTTACACAGTGTTACTCTGTTTTATGTACAAAGACTTTACACATTGGCTCTGAGATAAACCTGTCTGCTCGTGCCAAGCTGCCAAGGGGGTGAGCAGGGGTTATCCAGGTGTGTAACTCCCTTATCCTGACTAGAAGGAAGGTCCCTTCTTGGACAGGGTATATTCAACTGCTAAATGGAGACTTCCATTCCTAACAAGCGCTAATCTGTGTCACTTTGCGTAGCAGTTGATAGCTGAACTGTTTTTAAACTGGTAACCCACAATTACTCGATCATTTTCCGTTTTTCTCTTCTTAACAGTTTTTAAATTGTCCTTATGTCCCTTCTTTTCTTCAGCATCTGTACACTCCTTTATAATCCTCTGTTTTGAACGATTATGTTTCTCATAAACAGGGTTTTGGTCAAAATAATGAGCATATACACCTGGTAACCAATTGTAATCTTTTACACAACTTGCATTGGCACTAACTTTCTTATCATCAAAATCAATGCAATAATAAGCTGGACAATGTTACTACTAGTGACAATGCTACATATGTCATTCCTCCTTTAAAGACAGCACTTTCATAAGTCCTGTGCAAGCCCATTGTCTTTTTCCATTATGTTAGCCTGAGCATTTAGCAGGCAGCACTCTGTCTTGCGCACATTACAATACAAATGTCCATTTGTAGTGTTTTCACTGTGTTACTGCGTGTTATATACAAATGTTTTACTGATTGGCTCTGGGATAAGACTGTTTGCTTTTGTCAAGCTGCCAAGTGTCAAGAAGAGGTTATCTAGGTGTTTAACCTCCTTATCCTGTCAAGAAAGAAAGGTCCCTGAAATTACAAATACAACACCGCCTGATGGCTACGTCCATTACCTTGAGCTATGTGTAAAAGGTATGAACATAACAGGGGATCCCCCTTTTTTGAATTTCTCAATAAAACCTGATCCCAATGCCTAAAAACAACTTTTCTCTCATTGCAGATAATGAGATAACGCCCCGTTGTTCGAAACGGTCTCTTTTTGAATAAAAAAGGGTGACTTGAAGCCTTTTTTCGTTTTATTGACCTTCAAGGGAAATGACCAACTGAAGACAGGTACTTCCTTCAGAAAATGAATAGTGCAAATCATTATATAGGAGTAGGTAGCAATCTAGTAATAAATCTTAAATGTCTTTCTGCATTCTATACAGAAAACTGACAAAGCCCTGATGACAGTCCGGGAACTGGTTTCCCTGGACTAGAAGCGTGTCGGCACACCAGAAGGAGCAAGCAATATCATTAAGAGTTTTTGAATCAGTCAAGGCTGATTTATAAGTTATTTCCATCTTTTGGCTTTGCTCCTTTGTTTTGACTTTGTCTTTTTCCTTTGATTGTGATTGATTCGATTTAATGAAATTATAAATCTTTCATGTGTATTTGTAAAAAGTTTTGTTTGTGGAATGTATGAAATTTGTAAATATGTTGTTGTAAATAGTCATGTATTGTAATGTAAATATTATGAATGTATTTTCCTTTTTGGTGAAATTTTGAAAAAGGTATAGAAAAATTTGATAAAGTAAATAGTTATAAATTAAAATACCATGTCAAACTCATACGCTGAGCTTGTCCCTTCCATATAAATCATTTTGGTTAAGCATGTCGGGTGTAGTCACTTTTTTGTGATTTACGAAATCTAAGCTATGGCAATTCTTTCCTAGGATTGTACTGTGTTGGTCTAGCACTTACTGAAACAAGCGTGAGGGAGCGTGGCGTGGCCCTGGGGCCCCACAGCTGCGAAAGAGCAGGCAAATGCACTCCTGCTGGTATCCACCTTGCGGGAGCGAACAGCGGTGGTGTGAGAGCCATATGTTTTCAATTACCACACGCGCCCTTGTTCGCTCCCGCAAGGTGCATGCCAGCACAAGCATGAGTGTGCTTGAAAAGGAGCAGACTTATGGCTAAAGGCCCTCCTAGGGCAGCACATGCGCACTGCCTAGGCGAGACCTAAAAATGAAAAATGGGCAGGGTAGAAACACCCTGATCCTCTAGGGCTCCTGGGCGGCTCCCACAGGCCAAAAAGCATTTTTTTAGGTGTATGTCAATAGTTGTGCTCGATCTGCGAATTCTGCCAAAAATCACCAAGCAATTTTCACTCCTATAGCAATGTTCAAGGGGCAAAATCAATTATCAACTCACTCAACCCGCCTGATCCGAGAGCCACAACATGTGCCACTTTCTTGCTGCTTGATGGTCCCCCTGTCAGTCTGGTCCCCGTGCACCTAACTTCCTCAAGCCTACAGTGCTTGTGGTACAAACAACTCTATGGTGGCAATATATTTCCTGAGTCAGGGATATATACTCAAGTGTATCGTATATGGCACCTGTAGCACCTGTGCACCAGCACTGAGCTCCACCCACCCTCCCTCAAGGCCAAAATCAAGGGGCATGGTCACCAGGGCCGACTTTAGCGCTGCTGGTGCCTGGTGTGACAATCATTTTTGGCAATGCCCCATGACGATCTCCTACGATTCCCTCATGACCACAAGGCAAAAATGCCCCTCATCTCTCTATTACCCCATTTCACATGCATTTCATTTGTTTTAAAGCACTGGTAAATGTTGTCTTTACTAATAAGAATGTATATCTAGCCAAACAAACAGTATTCAGCAACATTAGGAATAGATAATGAAAGACTGGGACATAAAAACAGAATGTCCTAACGTATTTTATGTAGTTTGCATGCAGCTCTTTGATGACAGTTCGTAACAGTTTGAATTGATTGAGAAAGGTTCCAGGTTTTGAGGGGTTTTTTTGATTGCCAGATGTTGTGTGAGTGAGAGTGAACAAAGCACCAGGAGGTGGAGGACACCGCGCCGTTCCTCGCTGCTTCACTCTACTTTTACCCGTCAAGGAGCTGCTGAGCTCTGTTAAGCTTTACCAAGACTTCCCTCAGCTTCCTGCAGCTCCTGCGGCTCCCATGGCATCAGCGACCCT
>NW_028246950.1:0-132366 GCF_964263255.1 Lissotriton vulgaris
TAGTTATTTTAACATTAATAACAAAATTGTAAACCAATTACATGCATGTTGTGGCATTTATTATCGTGTTTTGAGTTATACATTGATTTTTAATTGCTATTTTGTAGGGGTGTTCAGTGGGTAGCGTTTTAAATATATTTAATGTATTTATTAGATGTTTAAATTATTTATGTACATTTAAATTTAATAATAATTATTTAAGGTAATTTTTGGGTTGTTGGGTATTATAGAGGTATTGGGATGGTAGTGTTCTAAAAATATATAACTTTTTAAAAACAAGATGTTGGAAAGTGATATGACATTTTAAATATTTTATAACTAGGTTTTAAATTAATATTGTTACGTATTATCATTAGTTTTTTTGAGTTATTGCTTTTTAATGGTATGTTTGGTTATAGTGCTTTAAAAAGTATATGTGGAGTTTTACATTTTAAAAGCTTTAATTCTGTAGTAAGTTATATTATTTTAGAATTCATTTATATATCATTGTAATAAATCATTAATATTTTTAATAGGGCTGTGGAGTTTATTAGGGTATAGTGTGGATAGTGTTTTGAAATAAAAAGATTGAACTTTGCGACATTTAAGATTTTTATTATATTTTAATTATTCTCCATTTTTCTTTTTCAAAATCTTCATAGACATTTAACAGTGTATATAGATAATGAATTAGGATTAGTGCTGTTTTTATTTAATTCATAATTATATTACGTGTTTTAAATGAATATTTGTAGGGACATTAATACATTTTTAAAATGTATTTAAACATTTAATTACATCTATATTCCAAATTATATTTTTGTGTATTTACACTAATTTCAGTATATTTTTGGGATAGCATTCTAGTCTATTTACATAATTTAATTAAGGTTTATGTTTGCTTATTTTTGTTTATGTATTTTATTAAAAAAATTAGACATATATTTGGTTTCCATTTAGTACTTATTTTCATGCAGGTTACCTTTTAATTATTAAATTTTTCTATTGCATTAAGTTTTCCTATTGTTAGTTGGGTTGGAGGGAGAATAGTGAATCTGACCCTCCAACTATATGCATTTTCCCCAGTGTTAGTCTTGAGTTAGAATATTTTATGTGACCTGCCAATTTCCAGAATTTTAGTCTGACTGGTTAAGGATTGTAAACCTGACCCTCTGCTATATGTAGTTTTACCAATGTTAGGTGAGTTGAAGTGAGAATAGTGTATGTGATTTACCTCTTTGATGTTGGAGGTAATTTCTTTAAAGTTTATATTCGAAGTGTATGGTTTATTTTTAAGCAGGAGTTCCTTTATAATAGAAAATATATAGTTGTTACTAAATATCTTTATATACAGTCAGGTATTTCATTGTTTCATATGAACTATAAAATAATGCAAGAAATAATTTGTTTTAGGTATTAGTACATTCATTAAACATATAATAATAGTACATTCTTTGTACCTTATATTTTTAATTAAAAAACACACTTTAACAATATATATTTTAACATTCATTTTCAAGACATTAAGTCATGTACAACACATACTTTGTTATTGTCAAAATATTTGTAATAATATAAATCACTTGTATAAATTTAATTTAGACAAAAATAATGTTTTTGTAGCATAAAAATGTTTAATAGTGTTCACATAATTTTACAAACATAAATATACCAGCCACATTTTTTGCAGTCTAACAAATAATTACACGTATATTGTAAATGCTTTCATACATTCTTGTAACATAAGAATAAAAAGTAAAGTTATATATTTTAAACACAATATATTTCAACATAAGATTGTAAATTTTTTTATATTGTTTCACTTTTTAATATAGAGTAAAATTTTCAGAAATTATTTACATTGAAAAAAGTTTTTTTGGGTTTCAATTAAACCACCTTTTTGTTTACAACTGAAAGTGTAATCTAGTCTTTCTTTTTTTCTCCATTTAGTGATGGTCAGCAGTGAGGATAGAGGTTTGATAGTGGCTCATCAGATAAACTAAGATTAATTTCAACATATATTTTTATAGTTATTTTACGTCTAGGGTGGTAGTTTTTATTTTTGGAAGTAGATTTATCAAGATTAAGGCCAGACTGGCTGTACTGGGCATTGGGCATTTCCTCAGTAGGCTGGAAGGGTGAGGGGCTGATTCAGTTACTGGGGGCCGTTTTTTAGCAGTGCAGCAGCTTTGAAAGACCCTGCTGCAGAGTTCTTTGTATATCCAGTTGTTTTTATGCAACAATAAAAGTGTCAAGATAACTCTGGTGATTAATGAGCATACAGGAGAGAGATCAGAGTTTTGTTTAGTGGCAGCTTTGACTCCTTGAAGGTAGCAAAGAGGGTTAATATGCCTGTTGCAAAAGGACATGTACCATACAGATCACAGAACAGTATTTTATGTGCATAGCTTAGTGGGTTACTACTTTACTCACTGAGACCCTTTTGTTACTGTGCAGTTCATAAGTTACAATCATAATCTAGCACAGTGAGCTATGAAGTGTAATCAAAGAGCTATATACAAACTACGTGGTGTAGGTTAGAAAGTACATTCTTTTTAGTCTTTCATTATCCTAATGTTGCTGAAAAGGGTTTGTTTGGGTAGCAATACATTCTAATTAGTAAAGCAGTAAAGCCAATCATAACCACTGTGTTACGTTCTGAACCCTGGGTTTGTGCTTCTCTATACCAAGCACTCTTAAAAATACCTACCAGTATGGATGACATGTGAATCCTACATCTTGTATTTCCCATTGTCTTTGTAATAGTTTATATACTCTGATTTACACACATATTATTAATTGTCTCTGTATTTTTGTGTGATGTAAAGAGCTCCAACACCCTACAGTCGTATAAGAAGTAGATAGACCTGTCTATTATAACAGTAATAGCCCTTCGAATAGTAATGTTGTGAAAGCTGTTTCCAGTATATACCCCAGCGAGTTCTTAAAGATTATGACGTGGAACATTGCTGGGATTAAAAATAAGATTTGTGATGTCAACTGGCTGCGAATGCTGGGTGGGTTTGGGGTAGTCCTGATTCAGGAAACATGGTGTATTAAACCCTTTTTTATAAACGGCTACCAAACCATCTGTTCTAATGCCAACCCATCTAGGATGGGAAGAGCGAAAGGTGGCCTAGCTACACTAATCGCAGTTACTCCACCCCTGACCCTCAAGAATTTTTTTACTTTAGCGCGATATTATCAGTTTCTGTACTTTTACTTTAAAGGAAACCAGGTTATTGTTGTAATAAACTATTATAATACCGTTTTCGATAACACAAAGAGCAAGATCAGTAAGTCATTAGAAAGCGACCAGGACCTCTTCCTAAAGGGAATAGTAGGGGATTATGTTTTAGTCTGGGCTGGGATTTTAATTGCACTAAATGTGATTTGGAAGTAGGAGAACCCTGTGGGTATTGTGACCATTTTGCCGATAGGATCCTACGTTTTTCGCATATGTATGGGGAAGCCATCAACTATGCATTGCACAAATATGATCTAATAGTTTTAGAACCCACTACACTAGTAGATGAAACAAATATGTACACCTTTATAAGATCAAGATCATCCTCAAACATAGATCATTTTATTATATCAGCCAATGGTAAGGAACTGGTAGAAAAAGTTTTGATAAATATCAGTCTTTTTACCAACCCCATCCCCTAACTGTGCCGTTGAAAGTAAATCTGACAACAAAAATACAGGGAAAGACAGTAAATGCCGACATGGACACCCAAGGGAATAATGGCGTCCTAATAAAATGGACCAGAGTGAACCCTGTTTCCTTCATGGAAAACCTTAAAGGGAAAACATTTAGAGATCTAGAAACTTGCTTGGATAGCTCTTCCTCAGAACCAGCAATTATAAATGCCTTTTGTAACATTACTAATGAAATTGCAGGTGATCTAAGAACTAAAAGGAGGAAGACATTTTGTGATTTTATTCTTAACCCTAGATGGTTTAGCCATGAGTGTTTGAAGCTGAACGAGGAATTGAAACAGGCACTTAAACAAAAACCAAGAGACCCCCATAGGATTAGCTCCGTGAGGAAAGATTATAAAAAGTGTTTGAAAGAAAGAAAAAGGTAGACCCGTGAGGGAGCATGGCAGAAATTAATCCAGGCAGCTGAGTTGAAAGACTCAGCTCTCTTCTGGAAGACAATGAATCACCTGTACTTTAATGAGCATAACGCAGTAAAGATTGACTGTTTAGTACCACCAGAAGATTGGAGCAAAAAGGGAAAATTTTATTTCAGTGGAACCCGTTAAATTAACACCAATAACGACAGATGAAATCGAAATAGCGCTTCAAAAAAGTGCCAACGACAATGCTGCAGGCCCTGATGGGGTGCCTATCGATATCTTTTAAGTATAATATGGATTTCTGGATACCAATTTTTTTGAATGTTTTTAATGCCACTTTGGGGGGAGTACTACCTGCTACCTTGGTTGAAAGCATAATCGTCCCCATTTAAAAAAAAGGGGATACAGGGAAGGCAAAATGCTACCGCTCAATATCCCTTCTTGATTCCACCTCCAAGCTGATGGGCCGAATTTTGTTGTAAGGCTCGAAGACTGGGCCAATGAAAACACCATTTTAACAGAGGCACAGTATGATTTCAGAAGGGGTATTGTAACGGAAGAGCAATGCCTAAATCTAGAATGAATTATAGGGAAATATACGTTAGCCAAGGATGGGGCGCTTCATTTATGTTTTGTGGACCTAACTAGCGCCTTTGACCTAGTTTACCATCAAAAATTATGGAAAACATTGAAAGTGCTAGGGGCCACTATCGAAATAATCTCACTTTTATCCCAAATGTATGCATTTTTAAAGTCTAGGCTACGGTATGGTAAAATGGGGGATTGTACGCCTGACTTTAGTGGCATTAGACAAGGTTGCTTATTAGTGCCCCTTTTATTTTCCCCAATACATTAACAACGTAGACCTATTTTTACAAAACATTACTGCAGATGTCCCGAAGGTTGGAATACGTCCCACCCCTGTTTTATTATATGCAGACGATGCTGTCCTATTTTCAAGGACAGAAAATGGTCGCCAACGCCTAATAGAGAACTTCGCCCTGTACATGACTAACAAAGACTTACAGCTAAATTTAAAGAAAACATTTGTCATGTCATGCAGGAGCAACAGGCCCAAGAACAGACAGCATCATGTGGGCGGGGTTGTTATCAATAGAGTGACATTTTTTCATATTTGGGGAGGCTTTTTAACAAGAACAGCATTTGGAATATGCACATAGAATCATGTAACATGACATTTCTAAGAATTACTGAGGGTATTTTTAGATTCTCTGCAAAACTGGGTGATAAACTTTTACGAGAAATTCTAACCTTGTATAGGACTAAGTGTGTTTCAGTGGTCTGCTACGGGGCCGCAATATGGGGGAGAGCAAATACAGCCACCCTACAAACTAACGAAAATACGTTTTTAAAACGATTACTGGCAGTTCCAAGAACAACAGCAAATATCATAGTACATTAAGAACTGTCTGTACCACACTTAAGTGATACAATAAGTATGGCAGGCCTAACGTTTTGGCAAGGGATATGGACAAAAGAAGAAACAAAATTTACAAAAGACTTAATAATGGATTGCCTAGCTCTTGACCACAGTTTTAACCTTTTAACAAGATGCAAAGTAAATGTTGATAAAAAGAACCCCTGAGTTATTTTGGAATATAGTAAAAATGACTTGAAATTGAGATACCTTGCCGCCATGGAATGTGAAAGAGAAAGGGCTGTCACACAAAAATAGAGCGTGGTTTCTTATTGCGAATGGCCGCTCATGGGGGGGGGGACATTCAGCATAGATTTTATTTAATCAGGCTAAGGATGGGCGTATTACATTATTTAGTTGCATTCCCGAGAAACGAAAAGTGGTGCCATAAATTACCAGCCTGACCATTTTTGTAGGGATATCTGGAAATCAGTTTTAAAACCCCTTTTTTCAACAAACATGCTTTATAACTATAAATACACGTTTAAATTTGTGTGTAGCCTGGAAAAAGTGAAAATTATAAAAAACTGTAACTCGATTTATACAATTATCAATTAAGAAAAGAATGCAATTGTTATATGAAAACCAGGATGATTTTAGCATATACCTCTTAAATTTTTATCATGATAAGATGTGGCATTGCACACTTTGGGGTCGATTCCAATTCGGGAATAGCTCTCCGATTAGTTGTACGGAGCGTTTTTCCCGTACGATTTGTACACCTACAACGTCCCCGTACATACGAGCAAGTACGATCCTAACCCAAAGCGCCACTCCGTACAACTCGTACCAAACAAAGTACAACTAGAAATTACATACGGATTGTATCCAGGTGACGCGGTACTCTACGTCCGAACGTAAATCGGCCGCTCTTTAAGAACCAGAAAGTACGATCTGTGTTGATGACACTCCGTACAGCCCTTTTGTGACGGGAGCTGAAAACAGCCGTAAAAGCAGAGTCAGGCCCGAACCGCACACCAGTACGCGACATACACGACATGAACCCCATCGTCCGTGTCATCCCAGTCCTGTACGCCTACGACCTCGTACATAGAAACCGACGACTGCGCAGACGGTGAGTACAACGTACCGCAACAACCCAAGTATACATGTACTGTGCGCCACACGTCCACATCACTATTTCACTAGTCAGACGTGCCTCATATACGCCATTAATGTCAGGGTACGTTGCGCCACACGCACGCGCATATCACCATTGCAATAGTGATACGTGCCGCACAAACGCCATTAATGTCCGGGTACGGTGCGCCACACGCTAGCGTATATGACCATTGCAATAGTGATTCGTGTCGCACATGCGCCATTAATGTCTGGGTACGGTGCGTCACATCTGAGTGGTGGGTGCACAGAACTCCCAGCAGTGCCCAGACAGTATAGGGGGTGGGTGCACAGGACTCCCAGCAGTGCCCAGACAGTATAGGTGGTGGGTGCATAGGACTCCCAGCAGTGCCCAGACAGTATAGGGGGTGGGTGCATAGGATTCCCAGCAGTGCCCAGACATAGGAGGAGGGTGTGGGTATGACTCCCAGCAGTGCCCAGATATAGGAGGGGTGGCTGGATAGGACTCCCAGCAGTGCCCAGACATAGGAGGGGTGGCTGGATAGGACTCCCAGCAATGCCCTGACATAGGAGAGTGGTGTACATAGGACTCTCAGCAGTGCCCAGACATAGGAGAGGGGTGTACATAGGACTCCCAGCAGTGCCCAGATATAGGAGAAGGGTGTAAATAGGAATCCCAGCAGTGCCCTAACATAGGAGAGGGGTGTACATAGGACTCCCAGCAGTGCCCGGACATAGGAGGGGTGGCTGGATAGGACTACCAGCAGTGCCCAGACATAGGAGGGGTGGCTGGATAGGACTCCCAGCAATGCCCTGACATAGGAGAGGGGTGTACATAGGACTCCCAGCAGTGCCCAGACATAGGAGAGGGGTGTACATAGGACTCCCAGCAGTGCCCAGACATAGGCGAGGGGTGTACATAGGACTCCAGCAGTGCCCTGACATAGGAGAGGGGTGTACATAGGACTCCCAGCAGTGCCCAGACATAGGAGGAGGGTGTGCGTATGACTCCCAGCAGTGCCCAGACATAGGAGGGGTGGTTGGATAGGACTCCCAGCAGTGCCCAGACATAGGAGGGGTGGCTGGATAGGACTCCCAGCAATGCCCTGACATAGGAGAGGGGTGTACATAGGACTCCCAGCAGTGCCCAGACATAGGAGAGGGGTGTACATAAGACTCCCAGCAGTGCCCAGACATAGGAGGAGGGTGTGCGTATGACTCCCAGCAGTGCCCAGACATAGGAGAGGGGTGTACATAGGACTCCCAGCAGTGCCCAGACATAGGGGGGGTGGCTGGATAGGACTCCCAGCAGTGCCCAGACATAGGAGAGGGGTGTACATAGGACTCCCAGTAGTGCCCAAACATAGGAGGGGTGGCTGAATAGGACTCCCAGCAATGCCCTGACATAGGAGAGGGGTGTACACAGGACTCCCAGCAGTGCCCAGACGTAGGAGAGGGGTATACGTAAGACTCCCAGCAGTGCCCAGACATAGGAGAGGGGTGTACATAGGACTCCCAGCAGTGCCCTGACATAGGAGAGGGGTGTACATAGGACTCCCAGCAGTGCCCAGACATAGGAGGAGGGTGTGCGTATGACTTCCAGCAGTGCCCAGACATAGGAGAGGGGTGTACATAGGGCTCCCAGCAGTGCCCAGACATAGGAGGAGGGTGTGCGTATAACTCCCAGCAGTGCCCAGACATTGGAGGGGTGGCTCGATATGACTCAAAGCAGTGCCCAGACATAGGAGGGGTGGCTGGATAGGACTCCCAGCAGTGCCCAGACATAGGATGGGTGGCTGGATAGGACTCCCAGCAATGCCCTGACATAGGAGAGGGGTGCACATAGGACTCCCAGCAGTGCCCATACATAGGAGAGGGGTCTACATAGGACTCCCAGCAGTGCCCAGACCTAGGAGGAGGGTATGCGTATGACTCCCAGCAGTGCCCAGACATAGGAGGGGTGGCTGGATAGGACTCCCAGCAGTGCCCAGACATAGGAGAGGGGTGTACATAAGACTCCCAGCAGTGCACAGACATAGGAGGAGGGTGTGCGTATGACTCCCAGCAGTGCTCAGACATAGGAGGGGTGGCTGGATAGGACCCCCAGCAGTGTCCAGACATAGGGGTGTGCATTTCCAACATCATACAACAACTACATGCCTGTATGTGTACATCCCTAACACATCACTCACACACTGGGTGACACATCACATGTGGATTTTTTTGTCAAATCCCACATGCATATCCACCCATGTAGTTTGCTGGCACACCCATCATGACTCAATAGTGTGTAGTCATGTAACAGACCAACAAACAAATGAAGCACAAATGGACTAATAAAGTGTCATGTACATCCCGGACATGATGTGAATGTCCAGGTGGTGATACATGTACTCCCTCATGGAAGGAACAGGCTCAAAAAACCCTAGATACAAAGCACACAAATGTGTTTTGTGTGCACAAATTTCTAAGTTTACAATCTGAATTATGAGGTCAAGGGGGATAACATTGTCATGCATAGTGTGAAAAATTATGATGGACCCCCTGAAGGCAGTACTACACATTACAAACCCAAGCACAGTGAGTAGCACGGATGGCACTGACCAATTATCTGATTTCATTTGTGAGCACGCATGGCCATTGCCGAAGGGAATGTACAAACCCAGGGGAAATCCATACAAAAGTCACCACAACAATTGTGCAACTGTCTGTAGTGAAGATCTCATGTGACACTGAGGAAGGGACACTCTTTCGGATAATGTCTGTATGCAAACTGCACACACACCAATCTAGAGACTGTGCTGCAACATTGGGATAGCACAGAGATACCATGGTCCCCCTCATTCCCATCAGACATCTTTCACTATACCAAAACATTAACATTACACCACCTCGTAGGCACACAGCACCTAAAGTAATTCCCTGAAATGCTATAGTTCAGAATGAAAAAGAAAATGCTTTATTCAGCGCCATAATGTAAAAGAATAAAAAAATGAGTCCAGGCTCACAGAAGGCCAATGGCCAGTCAAAAATACTGTCCACAACAGTGGTGACTTTGTGGAGGTTGTCACCCACAAACTTGCCTGCACATGGTGGAGTTAGAGGTCTGTGGACACATGGGGGGCATCATCGGAGTCAGTGTCCGGCACAGCAGGGACAGGAGAGGGAAAGTTATGTGTAGTGGGTGCAGGTGGGGAGGATTCCTCCACCGTGGCAGGTGCAGCGCAAAAGGATGCATCATATTCAGCGCTGCACACTGCTGCCAGTTCTGACAGGCTACCACCTGAACACCAGATACAATGGGAGTGGAGGTAGAGGGCTGTGAGTCAGGTGTAGTGTGTCTGTGTGTGGGTGTGTGATGTCTGTCCCCTGTCCCTGTGGGTGTGCGTACATCCGCCTGAGATTGGGTGCCTGGAGGTCTGCGCTTGACTTACAAGTGGGTGTGCTGAGTGCCTCTGTTGGGGTGTGTGATCTGGTGTGTCTGCGTGTATGGTGGACAGGTATTGGAGAGGGGGATGTGGATGGGTCGGAAGGAGGGGGGTGTTGACGCTGCAGGATGGCAAGTGCTGCCGTCAGTGTTGAGTCTATGGACGACAAACTCCGACGTTGATCCGACATGCCAGATGACATGCCCTCCATGAATGATAACAACTGTGTCATGATTTTTGTTTGGCCATGGAGGACAGTCAGCACTGACGCCTGACCCACTTGAATCTGCCGGAGTAGGCCAACAGACTCAGCACTAAGGGCAGCAGGGGATACAGGGGCAGGGGCTGCGGTGCTGGGGACGAAGGAGACACAGGGGCAGCACGCACCAAAGGGCCCCTAGCAACTGGGAGGGTGAAGATGGGTCTGGAGGAGGAGGGGACAGACATAGTGGGTGCAGACGCTGTTGCTGCATATTCCCCCTCCTCCTGGGAATCTGAAGCCGAGCTGTCCACATGGTATGATGTGTCTTGCTCATGACGTCCGGCCGCCTGACTCCCTTCACCCTCTGTGCCACTGCCTCCCTCCGACACCTCAAAGCTGGTGGCACTGTGGCTGGGTCCCTCTGCCTGGTCCGTGCTTGTGTCTCATCCACTTTCGGGTGATGATGCTGTTGGCAAGGATAAAGAAAAAATATATATCAGTCACCTATACACATCAGACATATGATCAACAAATCATTTGGGGACATTTCTAATCATGGCATGCATCATGAGTCACATGCCACATAACTCAGCACATATTTAAGTCCAGTACCGCGCAATTGTAATAGACACAACGCTCCTTGTATACAAAGATACAAGTAACAGACCAGGGCACAACTTGAATGAGAGTCACAATGATGAGTCACTGTATGTGAACAGGTCAGGTGTTGAACCATCACCGTTCTGATGCCCACTCTGCCACCCCAGTCCAGACATGGTCATGTTCAAATCTGTCTGACCATGTGCCACATGGGAACAGTCCTGCCCAAACTGCGGTGTAATGCCATCCCTGGACCTGAAACAAGTTTCTATCACCTCTCACTGGCATCACAGCCGTCTACAGCCAGGCTTGCGTGAAACACAGATGTGTATACAAACAAGCATCGCTGAAGACGGCTGTAATGCCAGAAATTGGTCCCAGGAACCTTGTTTCCAGTCCAGGGAAGGCATGGCTTGACATATTTGGCTGGACTGTTCCCAAGAGGCACATGGACAGACAGATTAGCACATGACCACGTTTGAACTTGGGGGGCGGAGTGTGCAACAGAAAGGTGATGGATAAAACCCTGACCTGTTGACTGGGTCTGAGTATATGATTGGTACAGAGGCTCCCTCCATCACCACACACTATTGTGACACTCCTCACAGGGGCATCGATCACCAGATCATACAGTTGCTAGCACATATCACACACTGGCTGTCAAGTGCAGTGGGCCACATGTCCAAAATCCTCTAAATGCCTAAGCTAATGTGCCCGGAATTGTGAATATTAAGAACATTGCTGCATTGTTGACACACCCTCAACCACATGGCAAACGTGAATACAGTAGTGTGCACACCAATACAAAACTGCGTTGCACCACCAATACATACATGTTGCACAAATCTCTGTGGAACAATCATCTCTGTGAGAGAAAAACATAGCCTCTAAATCCAACAATGACAGCATTGTCCATCATCACAGGGTAAGTGCATAGTGATGAGTTCACATCAGAAATTACATACACAACTCACCACTGCCAAGGCTAAACAGGAAGGCCCATCACACCTCCCCTGCACAACACCCCCATCACCCCGTAAATGTGAGTGATACATCTCAAGTAGTGAAAACTCAGTATCAGGGTATCAATAACTGTGCAGCGATGTTAATCAACCCAAGGTCACCTCATTTGGCTGCCCATACATATTAGTCACAAACAACCAGCAACATATTCTTGTGAATATGCACACACGCACTGCTCAGTGTGAGTATGCACAAGCCAAACATTGTATACACTGACAGTGTGCACATGTAGCTAACACATACAAAGTATACCAGGGACAAAGGCCACTGAGGCAGACCCGTGCTAAATTCTATGTTGAGACTCCAGATCAGTCCCAAAAATCATGAAGGGCAAACACAGTGCACAGGTCCGGGAACAGGTAAGTTACCAACACGTGTCACAGACCTCCCTCCAACATGATGATGTGCTAAGCAATATGCATACTAATACATTGCACCCTAGGAGTACAAGCGCACAAATGAAATACCCAAAGCAGGGGACACATGTGGAGGAGGGGAAGGGATGTAAAAGAGCATCAGCTGAATATGAGGCACGGAAATGACAATGCATAAATTGCCTGTCTGACCAGACCACCCCAACTGTGGGAGTGTTACCAGGCTTCCGAGCACTGCAGGTAGCATGTGACACACATGACAACAAATAGACATGTACCTACCCCCTCCTTGCTGCTGTCCCTCCTGTAACTGCCTATGGAGGTCAGGAAAAACCGCTTCCAGGACCCGGAGCATGTGGGGGGTGAGGTGACAGGTGCCGCCATGCCGGCGTGGAGCTTCAAGCTTCAGCTGGACCCGGGCAATAAGGCGGGTCCAGCACCGGATGTCCTGCCACCTCTTTCGATGTTCCGGATCCTTCGGCGAGGGCCCCCCACAGACCTGACAGCCCTGGCTATGTCCAGCCAGATCTCCCCCTTCTCATAGGCAGTTACCTGTGAAGAAGACAAAGTGAAACAACATCAGTACACCTGTTCCATGTCCCAAAGACACATACTTGCAACACATTGACGATGACAACAGGGCATAGGGTGCTGAACGGACTTGCACCATTGTCCAAGTGAATGTGGCCTGTAAGCAAACACCAATGCACTACATGCCTTTGAAAGGAAACAGATACCATAAGGGGTGCAAACCACTCACTGAGCATGGCACACACTGAACAAGATATGCAACTTCAGGGTGGTGGACAGCACGTGACATGCTGTCACATATCACACTACACCTAAGAACCCTCAGCAGACCACACATGCACACCCTGGCACAGATCATTTGCTCGTTATTGTCAACAGTGTATACAACCTCACTTTGCACATGTCACACTTTACAAAGATGTGACACAGGCGTCATGCTAACTGTCCAAGTCATGCACAGGGCACTGCATCTTTGTCACATCAGATGGGTACAGCTGTGGCATACTCCATGCATCAGTGTTGCCAAACATCACATACACAAATAGCCAGGTGACAAAGAACATTCACACTCTTCAATGTCCATGACTTCAAAGCATGCATTTGTCCAACATCCTCACAGCTCACGAAAAACAATTCACAACAGTGAGTACATTCATCTGTCACTCGGGGGGAACACTGTTACACCTGAGTAAATCATGGCTAAAAAACACGCAAGGTGTGGCACCGCAGAAAGTGGGATTCACATTGCATTGAATGCCACAGTTAACACAATGCAGGTAAGCAGTAAACACAATTTAACTACATCATTCACTGCATGGGAGATACCACAATGTATACACCCGGCACTCACTCCACACAACATTGCATCCCTGTTCCATAAATACACAATGGCTGTAGTGACACTCACACATTCATCACTCACCTTATCCCCTGATTTCCCATACAGCTTGCTGAAGTTTGGGAGGAGGGCATCCAGTAGGGCCCGGTTCTCCTCCTCACTGAATGCAGGTGCCCTCTCCATGTTCATCAAAATCAAAGTCCAGGGAATACAGAGACAGCAGCAGTGTTGTCCACCCCAATGTTGTGCAAGCAAGTGCCCTCTCACAGCCACATGCAGCCTTAAATCAGCGCTGCTGAGGGCCTGTCAGTCCAAGGAGTACAGTGTGATAGGACAGATTACTTTGCATCCTATGTTTCATCCAATTCCAGGCTCGGCGGTTCTCTCAAGGACTCGAACAGATGAAGGAGGCATTGTCTACATATCGGAAAGTTGTTTAAGGCGGAGCAGTTTGACAACAGAAGGTTAGAGTCTTGTGTAGTGATAACTGAAAGAATAGTCGTTCATAAACGGTACTTGGGCATAAGCGACATAATACCCGTGTGGAGATAATTCCCCTGACGAAGATGCTCAGGCATCGAAATGCATTGGGAGTCGTCGCAAGTTCTGATAGAATTGCTGTTTCATATTTGTATTAGTTTGGCATTTTGTCAGGAATCCTCGATTCATATTATCAATGAAAACTAATTGTTAATATGTTTGCAAATAAGCTATAAAAAAACGTGAAATACTATGCACTTTGAAAATCAATAGTAAACAACCAATGAATTCCAATTATGTTGAATATTTTTGTTTTTCATCAAATTAATGATGGTATAATAGAATCAATGAAGGTTTAATTTCGCATGTTTACACTGAGATAAATGATTTAAAAGAGTGGATAAAACTTTGCACCTGAGCAAGTTCGAACAGTGCACTCCTGCAATAGACAAAGTGGTGTCTGAGTGTTCAGTTATTTTAGAGACCTGACAGGGGTCAGTCAGGTAGCAGGTCTGCACCGATTGTTTTGAAGTAAAACTGCACTAAGGTTCATAGACTGTGGTGTGCAGTTTACACACATTTCTTTGTTCATCCAATTCCATTACACATAAGGCCATGACACACATTTGCATGGGTTAAAAATTGAGCTTGAGCTCCACAACAAATACTGCAACATTGTATACTTTTGGCCAACTGAATTTTCCTGAACACCTGTAGTACACACTCAAATCTCTATTTCCTTGACGACTAGCCTGCATTCTCGGCATTCTGCTCGTCCCCTAGATGTTCCCTATGTAATTTCTGGGATCCCCACACAAGTACAGTGCGTTTTCCATTGCAAATGCAACTTTTTCAATAGTGAAACGTCCCACACACACACACGTAATGGCGGGGTACGCTACGCTCGCGTAAGGCTCGAATGTAATAGTGAAACGACCCGTACACACGCACGTACTATTGGGGTACGCTCCGCTCGTGTATGGCTCGAATGTAATAGTGAAATGACCCATACACACGCACGTACTATTGGGGTACGCTCCGCTCGCGTATGGCTCGAATGTAATAGTGAAACGACCCGCACACACGCACTACTTTTGGGGTACGCTCTGCTCGCGTATGGCTCAAATGTAATAGTGAAACGACCCGTACACACGCACGTACTATTGGGGTACGCTCCACTCTTGTATGGCTCGAATGGAATAGTGAAACAATCCGTACACATGCACGTACTATTGGGGTAGCTCCGCTCACGTATGGCTCGAATGTAATAGTGAAACGACCCGTACACACGCACGTACTATTGGGTACGCTCCACTCGCGTATGGCTCAAATGTAATAGTGAAACAACCCGTACACACGCACGTACTATAGGGGTACTGGGCGTTTGACACGCTGTAGTGAATGCATGTGTACGGCGCATTTTACAAGCTCGCGCTTGGCACCATTACAATAGTGATACAAGGAAAACACATGGCAGGGATGTAGGTGTAAGGTCATAATGAGGATGTCGATGTATAAAGTGGCATGGCATCCCACCAACAGCAGGCCCTAGGTGTGGCAGACAGTGATCTAGCAAAGGGCATGTGATCATGTGGCACAGTTGATGTGTGATGAGCTGTTGAGACATGTCATTTGTGATGGGGCACTATGTGGTTCACATAACCTTTACACTTGTGACATAGGTAACCTCATAGACATGTTGTGATGCACATCAACACTGGGATAGCACACTATTCAGTATGGGCATCTGTCACATGATGCCAGGGACAGGGGCACTGTCTCACTTGTCAAATTGACACCCAGCATGACCCTGTGTGACAATGTCATGTGTGTGCCATTTGAAAGATTAGGCATGCTGTTTGTATCCCGTAAACTTAATCTGCTGTAGGTGCATCTATGATGGGTCTGTGCCGTGATTGCAAGGGTTTCCCATGTACGCACACCATGCCACAGGGGCATTTCAACTGCTCATGTGTGTGATGTCATCATAGATCTTTTGTCGGCAAACATACAGGTCTGCATTCTGAGAATGTCTGTGGAGTAGTTTAGTCAAATGCACACCTCATTCACAAAGTTACGGATATGTGCAATCGATCGCACATGTGATGTGGGTGTGTGCCTTGCAGTCAGCTGTCTGGATGAGTTGACAACCTTCTCATGCAGGTCACGTGACGTGTGTCATGGACGTGATACTTTGTTCTGCTCACTCCGACCAGCCCAGCAGATCATTTGTGTGCATGTCATGTCCATTTCACAGACAACAGGTGTATACGTTCTAATGGAGGAGTGCCAGCTAGCTGGCATATGTGTCCTTGATGTACAGACCATGCCAGACCAAATGATGATTTGATGTGTGGAAGCATTGTTGCTTGTGCCATGTACATTGTAATAGTCGTTGGCTGACAGTTGTACACCTTTTTCCACAAATATGTCGTGCAGGGCACCCCCTCTGCCAAGGCCGTTGCCAGACTTGGATGCCATGAGGGAACTTGATTGCATCCGCCGTTACAGATTCACACAACAGTTGATTCAGGACTTGACTGACAGGCTGGAACCACATCTCCTACCACGACACAGATATCCAACTGCGCTGACACCCAAGCTAAAGGTAATGGCAGCCCTACATTTCTTTGCCACAGGTACGTTCCAATTTACCATAGCCAATGTGGGGGGATGTCACAGACCATGTTCAGCCGTGTGCTACGTAATGTGTTAGCTGCTATATTGAGTCACATTGAAGAATTCATCACATTCCCTTCTCCAGAAGAGTTGACAGGTATCAAGGGTGATTTCTATGCCCTGGGTGGGATGCCACATGTAATTGGGTCCGTTGATGGAACACATGTTTCTTTGGTGCCACCACAAGCTAAGGAGCAGGCCTACCGCAACAGGAAACATTACCACTCCATAAATGCCCTGGTGGTGTGTCTTGCTAACATGCTGATTTCACATGTTTGTGCACGTTTTCCAGGATTGTGCCACGATGCATTCATCGTGAGGCTTAGCAGGGTACCACAGATGATGCTGCAGCTGCGCAACCATCGGGCATGTCTTGTTGGTGGGTAAACTCTTTTTCTCATGTATGTCTCAATTTTATGTTTATCTCTCACGGCTTCACATTACACACTCATTGCCATGATGTCAATTTGTAGTAGACCCAGGATATCCCAACATGCCGTGGCTCATGACTCCGCTCCGCAACCCCAGAACAGCTGCAGACCAGCGGTACAACAATGCACACGGGCAGACCAGGCGAGTGATAGAGAGAACGTTTGGACTCCTGAAGAGCCAGTTCATGTGCCTCGATAAGACTGGCGGATCCCTCCCATACTCCCCGCTCAAGGTGTGTAACATCTTCATTGTGTGCTGCATGCTGCACAACATGGCAGTTGAGAAACCCATGCCACTCATCCTGGATCCTGATGAGCTGGAACATCCACCTGTTGAGGATGAAGGCCTTGGCCAGGATGCAAGCGATGAGGAGGATGATATCCGGAGTCAGCTCATACGCAACTTCTTCTCATAATGGTGAGTCCTAGTAAAATATTGTGCAAGCTTATACCATAGAGTGGCATGTGTAGCATACTGTGTGTCCAGCTGACTGTATGCAATGTCACTTTGATGTTTGTTGTGTAGTGTCACACAAGTGCTGATGTTATGCCACACACATACGTGCAATGTGTGAACACGGAATGTACAAGTATACTACATTCTTAGTGTATTATACATGACCATGTCTGAATGAAATTATTCTGAACGTGACTCCTTGTGTTACTGTCATTCCCAGGTCGCCCTGCCTGTTGTCCGTTGGTGTCATCTTAGCCCTCCTGCTATTCCTCATGAAGAAAGCAACGTCAGCCGAATCAGCGGTACATGCACAGACATGTTGAAATGTCAGTTTGGGTAAGGATCCCCAACAGGCTGCTTTGTGTTGGTATGGTTTCAATTGTGTGGTAAATGTTCATGCGCATGTTGTAGGACCATACATACATGTCACATTACCATGTCTCAAATTTCATGTTGCCCCACTCCCATGACAGGACAGTCACCCTTCTTGACAGTCATCTGTAGTTGAGTTTTGACTCTGTTGAATGCATCAATGTGTGTAAACCTTGACCCTGACACATTGCAGATGCCACGGTTTGACATTGTGTGGGACATCACAACCACGGCCTCTGTGGGGAATTGCAGCCTCACTGTGTGCAGCAGGATGTGTCTGGTTCATCCCCTCAACCTTGTGGGCCAGTACAGTTTGATTTCTAAAAAACATGTTGGGTAGGTGTGGGCCAGTGTATGTCCCACACGCTCAATCAACTGTCCTGTGAGTCTGTTTGCATGGATGCATTGCCCCTTGTGCCAGTATGTCATGTCACTGTCATGTCGTTACCTCAGTGCCGGTGGAGAACCCTGCTTCACTAGCCTTCTCTGTGAGTTGATGTTAACTTTCCATTCCCATGATGCCAGGTATGTTGCACTGATGTCATCACAACGTTGGGCTGTAGCAAATGTTAAATCTCCGTGGCACCAGTCAAGTGAGGTTATTCACAGGATTATCTTGTGCCGTGCAGCATCTCATGGTCACGGTAAGCTTATTTTTGTGGCTTTGTTCCTCATTACTCGCTGTTGAGTTTGTTCCCACCTGCTAGTCATGTTTAGCATAGTGGGGCACAGTTGCAAGAGCCAATGACTGGCTCCTGCGGGGCTTCCTTGTGTTTAGGTCATTCCCTTCCTCATTGGAGGAGCTGCTAATGGCCCTTGCGGGTGATGTATACTTTCCAGTCATGGCCCTTACGGATTCACAGGGCTAAATACGGATAGTTGGCTTTGTGTCAGTGGCAATGCTATACATTACATTTTCTGAGATTAGAACTCTCAATCATACACTGTGACTTAGTTGATGGCCGCATGGATCTAATTGCATAGTAGCAGCCTTGTGAGCGTTACACGTGCTTTGTTTAGTTGACAAACTGTACTACCTTATATGTGTCCGTGTCCAAGCATCTGATATAGTCTCATTGCAAAATCTCTGATCACACATAGGGTACAGTGGCTGTGGTTAAACTTCACAGGTGTGACTAATACAGTGTAGGTCTGGAGGTATTCTGTGATTCTGTGACAAAAAGTATGGAATCCTTATGCTTGTTTTCCTTTGTTTCAGATCTCCCTCCCTGCAGTTCCCATCCTCTCCTTCCCTCGCCTGATCTCCCTTATGTGTCTGTCATTTGTACTCAGACCAAGGGGCTATTTGGAGATGGAACCCTTTCAGCATCGCACCACTCTGATGATCAAAGGTACGGACAGTCCCTGGCAGTCGTGTGGAGAATCTTTCACCAGCATTACAGGTAACATCATTGCATGACTGTTATGGTCTTCAGAGCAATGCCACTGGGTATGTACATTGGCTAATGCAGCATGGCCTCACAGACCACTTTATCCTATTGTGTAGGAAGTGTGTATCCCACAGTACATTGTGGCTCATTGCTGTCAACGCACATCTCTTGCCAGTCTGCATGCGTTTAATATGGCATTGTTTACGATGATTGTTCATATGTGTTTACGAGTACAGTGACAACATACATGCTGTTGGTAATGGCAAATGTACCATATTGTGCCTGACGTACATGGTTGTGTATGTGATGTTTAGCTTGCTACACACGACGTGCAGGCTACACCTGCTGACGCTGTGTGTCCTGTGCCCCGCTGGGCCTTAGGCTGCCTAATCCTGTGCCCATGATCTTTTGCGAATGTTCACCCATTTTGCTTGCGGTGACCCATGGGAGACCAGACACTCCTGCCTTCACATACACATGTCGCTTTGTGCCCTGCAAGAATCCTTGGGTTTGTGTGCTTGTTAAGCATGTAGTCTCACCCTTTCTGCCGTCATGTGTTCACTCAAACCTGCTGCTGCATCCCCAGCCACAATGCAGCACCAAGTGGGCAGATCCTGCACCACACACGCCTACAAGATACTCTTCCAGCCATCTATTCTTAAAGCATGCCGCAGCTTGTCTGTGCCACTGTTGCACAACCTCCATGACATAGCCAGGTCCGTCAGCACCTGCAACAAGCACACTGCAAGACGCTCAGCTCATTTCATGACTCATGTGACACAATAGACTCATGCTACAGCCACCCTCCACACAGTGAACACCAGATAATCATCCACCTGTTATCACGCTACCACAAACACACCCATGACAGCTTCTCAGCGTGTGTGTGCAACTCATACTGGCAACACGATGCAGCCCCATATAACAGTGCGTCTACGTACAACCAGGTCATGTGCCTCGTACCTCACACACACTACTTCCAGCAGCACCACATTGTACTGTGTTACCTCGTCAACACAACAGCACCACACATCACCTTCATTACTGTAACGTGGTAGTACGCAAAATCAACACACCACTTCTACATAGCCATCACAGACGGATAGTCCAAAACCCACAGGGACCACACACCAAAACCAAGATTATGATTGTTCTCACTTAACGAGGTAAACCCTCAGAGTCACATACAACACCAAGGACACACTCCGCATTGTCAAACATCTACACATCCGGTATCACAACAGCCTGACCACGCTCATTGTAACTATCATCTACAGCTCTGCAATCCTACACACACAACTTGGCTAAGCCATCTATCAATCAATCAATTCATTCATTTGTTGAGCGCCCTACCTACCCGTGAGGGTCTCAATGCGCTGGGTGGGGGGCGGGCTGCTACAGATTGGTAATCCAGGTCTTGAGTAGTCTTCTGAAGGACTGCAGGTCCTGGGTCAGTAGAAGCAGAGTTGGTTGTTGTGGTATGCTGGTCCGGCGTGGTTAGGAGGTTTGTGTGCGTGGATGAGGAGTTTGAAGGTGATCCTGTTGTTGACAGGCAGCCAGTGCAGGCCTCTCAGGTGTGGTGTGATGTGGACGTGTTGGAGAAATCGACGATCATACGTGGCGAGGCGTTCTGGATGCGTTGCAGCCGTCTCTGGAGTTTGGTTGTTGTAGCTGCATAGGGGCGTTCCCGTAATCCAGTGAGCTCGTGGAGAGGGCCCAGATGACTGTTTTTCACGTGTTTGAGGTGATCCATTTGAAGATCCTGCGGGGCATTCAGAGGGTGTTGAAGTAGGAAGCTGAGATGGCGATGTCCTGCTTGGTCATGGAGAGGGAGGATTTGAGGATGAGCCACAGGTTGCGTGCGTGGTTGGTGGGTACTGGGGCTGTTACTAGCGATGTTGGCCACCAGGAGTCGTCACGGGCTGAGGTGGTAGGGCCGGGGATGAGGACCTCCGTTTAGTCAGAATTGTGCTTCAGCATGCTGTACTTCATCCATTTGCCAACGGCCTTCATTCCTCTGTGGAGGTTTCCTTTGGCAGTGTGTGGTTCTTCGGTGAAGGATATGATCAGCTGTGTGTAATTGGCATAGGAGATGATGTTGAGGCTATGTTGTAGTGCAACATGGATGAGAGGTGCCATTTGGATATTGATCAACGTCGGGCTGAGGGATGATCCCTGGGGGACGCTGCGGATGGTCTCAGTGGTCTTTGAATGGAAGTGTGGGAGGCAGACGCTCTGGGCTCTGCCAGAGAGGAAGGATGTGGCCCAGGCCAGGACAATGTCTTCGATTCCGGCGTCATGGATGTGTGCTGTTAGGGTGTCTTTACAGACCGTGTGGAAGGCTGGTGATAGGTCCAGAAGGATGAGGGCGGCTGTTTCTCCTTTGTCCATGAGGATGCTGATGTAGTCGTTGGCGGTGATGAGGCCGGTGTCCGTGCTGTGGTTGCTGCGGAATCCAGACTGGGATGGTCCCATGATGTTGTTGTCTTCGAGGTAGCAGGTCAGCAGTCTGTTGATGATCTTCTACGTGACCTTTTCTGTGAAGGGGAGATGGCCCTGAAGTTCTTGAGGTATTTGGGGTCCGCCTTTTGTTTATTCACTAAGGCTTTGATCTCAGCATTCTCCCAGCTCCCACTGAAGGTAGCTGTCTCCAAGGAGATGTTGATTGTTTTTTGTTGAAGGGGTGCCCTGGTTTAGCTGGATTTGTTGAAAATGTTGAGAAGCCATGTGTCAGATGGGGATCCAGAGTGGATGGAGTCCATGGTCCTGATGGTGTCTTCGTCACTGACATTGTACCAGGTGGTCAGGTTATTTGTGTGGGTGTTGGTCTAAGGGGAGGTGGACTTGTTTGTGTGTGTGGGGGTAGCGGAGTGGAAGCTGTTGTGGATGTCGATGATCTTACGGTGTTAGAAGGTGGACAGTGAGTCACACAGGTCTTGTGATGGTGGTATGTCATTGGTGTTGTAGGTGGTAGTTGTGAGTTCAATCACGATGTTGATGTGCTGTTTGCTGTTGTGTGCGTTGCTGTCTAGGCCGTCCTGTTGGCGGTCCTGTGGAGTTGGTGGGGTCTGCGGGTGGCACTCTTGTGTGCGGTATAGCTGTCTGGTGTTTGGTTGCGGAGTCAGCTCCTCTACAGCTTTCAACAGGTGCACTTGGAGTTCCTGATGTCTTCGGTGAACCCTGCGGCTATCTTGTTGTTGTGATAGGTGGCGGAGGTCTTGAGTGTGGCGAGGGTGTTTGCGCAGTCGTTGATCCACTGTTTGAGGTTGATGGCAGTGGAGTTGGGGAAGGTGTGGTCGGCGGGTGGTCCCAGGGCAAGGGTGGCGGTCAGTTAGTCCACGGTGTCCTTGCACCAGCAGCAGCGTGGCATGTGCTGTGTGCGGGGTGGTGTGGTGGGTTTAATGAAGATGAAGTGGAGGCTTCTCTGGTCTGTCCAGTGATGTTCGGTGGTGTGGTTGAAGGAGACGTGTGGAGTTGCAGAGAAGATGGGCTCCTGTTTGTGTCCAGCGGTGTGGGTGGGTGTTGTCACGAGTAGTTTAAAACCGAGGTTGTGGATCAGGGCAGTTGAGTTTGCGTCGTTATTGTTCTCAAGCTGGAAGTTCATGTCCCCAAGGAGGATGTAATCCGTGTAGCCGAGGACATGTGTGCTGATGAGGTCAGCAAGCGAGTTGATGGATTCTGGTCGGGGCCAGGTGGTCTATCGATGAGTGTTCCTCTGAGGGTGTTGTTGGCTTCAGTGTGGATCTGTAAGTGCATGTGGTAGGCGGTGGGGAGGGTGTCGTTGGTGTTGGTAGTGACTCTGGGAGTGTTCATGTGGATGATGGTGATTACTCCTCCCACTCTGTTGGTGCGGTGTCTGCGGGAGATCTTATAGCCTTCTGGGATGGCTATGGCGATGTCTGTTTACAAGGTGGTGTTCAGCCTAGTCGCCGTCAACGACACCAGCCAGCCCAACTACAGCAACAACCTCTACACAGGTACAAGAACCAGACTCCAGGGTGTATGCAGACACCTCATCCTCAACATCCCCTGCTACTGCCACATGACCGTCCACTTGAGATCCCTATAATAGTCCCACAGTCAACTGCAGGTTCACCTTCATACTCCTCAGCCACACTCAGTAGGCACTCCACAGGCCCAGGCCAATAAAGTAATATGGACGTCTACCATCCAACACCCCGTTGCCCACAGTCCGTCCTGCCACCCTTGGCCTGGGCACCATTCATCACATCCACAGTACAACTGCATGGGAATGATAGTTCTCATACCTCCGAACACAGATCCTGGTACTTCCTACGTGGACACCTACATGTTACCCATGATCTGTACACCTCTAAGTGACTCTTCTGTGCCTGTCTGTAATTGCAGTATTGCAAGCCAATCCCCCTTCAGCATTTTATAACCATCACAGGTGTGTATTGCCATCCATGTATGTAGTTGTTGGAATATTGTGACCTATGTGTGTCCTCAACCCGACTCCGATCCCAGTGTGTGGATGGCTGCAGTTTGTTCAACACTCTGGCATTTTATACATGTCCCCACACATATGTTTTGGTTTCTGGGTACAAAACATCTCCAACAATGCGTATTATGTTATTTAGATTAATTTTGTGATCTTGTGCGTGAAACGTGAGTAGTTGTTGTACAAAAAGGGGGGGAATCCAAAGTTTACAACTGGAGATGTGATGCCCTACAGTTTGAGTCAACAGACTCCAGGCCACAGTGCTTGGCATCATTGGCACACTGCGACCAGCAAGTCCATGTGGGAGAGTCAATTAGGTGATGCTATTGCACACAAAGGCAAGATGCCAGACCAGGTGACCTGAGAGTTGTGCATAGACCACTGCCTCTCAACATCTTAGCCCACCTTCCTTGTGGGACCCTCACGTGCAGGCCTTGACGATGCCTGGGACGCTCCATCAGACAATTCCTCCTCCTCCTCCCTCCCTGTGGCTGGTGTTGGTCTTTGACTTGATGTTTCTGGCCTGGTGACACAGGGAGGGTACTGCATGTTGACAGCAATCTGATGGAGTGATTGGCTTATTTCCCTATGCACCATCAAGAGCTCATCCAGTCTTGCCTCCATCCATCCATGGTATCGTTCTTGACTGGCATGTTGCTCGACCTGATGACTTTTAATTTGGTTGAGGGCCTCCACTACCTGGCTGAACTCCCTGGTGTCCCGCCGGTATGCCTCCATGATGTTTCAGAGTTCTGACATACCGGGGCCAGCAGTTTGCTGGTCAGATTCTCGCCTCCGCCTTGCGCCACTCCCACCACCCCTGCCAAAACGAGCCTGGCCTGCGCTTGTGGGCACATTCGATCGATGGGACCCATGAGTGATGGCAGTGGTGGTGTTGTCTGCCACCTCCTGGGTGACCGGCGAACCTTGTCCCTCATTGTCAAACTGGCTCTGTTGTGGATTATGGGCAGGGCTTCGAGCTGTCTGCTGGGATGTGGCGGGAATGGGTGTGATGGTTGGCACAGATGTATCTGATCCAGCTGCTGCACGGGTTTGGGATTCAGAGTGGCCAGGTTGGTTGGGGTCATCCACGGTGTGTTGAGAGGCGTCTCTGTCAGTGGTGTCAGGGTCCTGCTGAGCCTGGGACTGGGATCCATCTCCCCCTGGTTGGGGGTGGTTTCCACACGTTGCCGTGTGGGTGTGCGAGACAGACACTGTTAATGCACTGTCATGCAACATCCAATTTTGATATCCATTGTCGTCATCACTGTGCCACCTGCTTTGGATAGTTGTCATTGTTCACTTGTGTATGGGTATGTTATGGGATCAGATTGACATGTGCTCAGGGGTCATTGACATGTTCATTACAGTTTACGATGACTGGCACAGCTATTGCTGTGGCTTGTGTCGCCGACACGACACAGATCCTGCTGTGCTCTGTGTGCCCCAATCTGCACAATCCAGCGTCAATCCTTATGCCTGGTTCAAGCATGCACAGGGTTTAAATGCAGCATGTTTATGATAGAGACTGAGTGGAATTTTTCTGATTTCAGTCAGCAACTTTTGTGAGGTGTTGCTGTGCCGTGACAGCCACCCACTGCGAACCCCCCTGGACCATTACACCTACTTCTGGCACAGGGCTTTAGAACGTGGCACTTCTCCAAGATGCATCACCTTGTCAATGCCCAGGTCCATGGTGCTACTTAAGTGCATCCACAGCGTCCAAAAGCTGTGGCTACATCATTGTGTGAGAGTCACAATGGACTTGTGATTCGGCAGTGTGCATTTTTTGCTTGGATGCATCATCAGATCAGTGTTTGTTTTTTTGTGTTACATGACGATTATGACAGTGGTGCACTCCATTGCCTGTCCTTAGAGGCTCTGTTTCTGTAAGGGGTGCCGCTCGCAGCAGTTTTGTTTGGGATTGCCTGTGCCACCAGTTTTTGCCCCTCGGACCTGGAATCACTCTGCGGGACCACTACAACCTCTTTGGAGCCAGGACTTAAGGTGCGGGACTGCGAGGACCAGCAGTCGTAGCGCCTCATCACCGGCCGCAGCTGGGGCCTCTTCCCGCCCACTCTCTGCCTGCTTCCTCATAACTGCTCGCGGCCCCCGCTTCGTGGGAGCCGCTCGCAGCAGTTTCTTTTGGGATTGCCTGTGCCAACAGTTTTTGCCCCTCGGACCTGGAATCACTCTGCGGGACCACTTCAACCTCTTTGGAGCCAGGACTTAAGGTGCGGGACTGCGAGGACCAGCAGTCGTAGCGCCTCATCACCGGACGCAGCTGGGGCCTCCTCCTGCCCACTTCCTGCCTGTATTTAGCTACTCCCATTTCCGCAAACCGCGGGACGCGCACGGGCGTGCACCCGGCAAAGCCCGGGCCAAGGGCGGGCCCGTTTTAGCCCATTGCAGACCGAGAGAGACCGGACCGGGCCATCCCTCTTGTGTCTGTGGCAGAATACACAATCACCGCACGGGATCGCAGTAAGTACTATCTTGGCTGACGGCCTATGGTAATAGTATGGCTGCTCGTGAGATGACGAACAAAACTTTGGTTGCTAGGGTTAACCTTACAGGAACTTTGGATAATTTTTATAACAAGAGCAAATTCAGTCATTGACCAGGGAATAACTCTGATGGAGCGCCGGGTGTCGCAAGATCTTGCTTTGGCTAAACGCTCCTCAATGAGACACTTTGCTAACGACCGGACACCCGACCATGATAGCCGTGCTAACATAACTCTTGTTCCAGTAACCCCACAAACCTCACCTGTTTCTCAGGAACATGAGCGTACTTCACCAATTGCTTGCTTTCAAACACTAGAGGCTTCATTGATTATTGATACTCCAATCCTAGCCAATTCTCCTGAGAAATTACCCACCCGACTAGACAAGACAAGACAAGACTAGAGGGCGCTAAACCCAAGAGAAAGCGCGCTGCCGCAACTACTGCCGGCGGAAGAAAATCTAAACTTGCTAAAGGGTCGGGTGATAGTGATACAACATCGAAAGATAAGGGGTGCCACATCTCGAACGATTTGATCAGTCAGGGGCCACCGCCATCGTTTGGATTGGGCCTAGGGTCAACTTTTGCGGACGTGGCTCAGCCTACGGGCGGCGCAAGGGCGGTTGAAGATTCCTTTCTCATAAAACTGGGTGACTTATTGAGATCCTCGCTCGGACCGATAGAAGATAGACTTGGGCGCATCGAATACCAGCTTTCCCAGCTGGAACTGGTTACACGCAGCACTATGGACAAGACAAAGCCAAATGGCTTATGTCTGGGTAATGCTCAAATGAATCTTGTGTATGATGGCTCTGTAACACATAATCCCCTTCCTCTTCCTGCTGTGTCATCTATCCTAGATGTTACTAAACCACCTACGTTAAAAACTGCTGATGCCGGGCCCATACATTCTGACAATCTGAGTAGGAGTACTTCTACTACCACAGTAAAACTAAAAGAGAGTGGACAGACTTCATCTGTAGCAGTAGTCCAGGGGGCCTCTAGAATTGATTTACCTGCTGAATCTAGTCCATATCTGGTAGTATTGACAGGTATTCCTGAAATAAGTAACCCGGGCCAGGAATCGCTCACGTCCCTAAAAAACAAAGTGACGCATTGGCTCAATTATAATAGACCACTACCTTCCCATATCACTAGTGAAATATTGATGGTACGTAGGCTTTCTTGGGTGGGTCACAGCCCTAAAACCACCACAGGTGACTGTGTCCTGGTAAATTTTAGGGATCCCCGTACTGTGGAGCATATTTACAAGTGGAGCTACAACAGCACTGGGACAACTATTCAATCCCACCCCTTGTCATTTTTTTATCCCTCAATAGACTTGTTAGATTGTGCAGGTGACTGGTCCCTAGTAACACATCGACGTGGGGGAAGGGTGGAGAGGGTTAGGTATGCGCAACCAATCACCCATAATAGGTTCAGCAGTTTGGAAATGGTGGACTGACTACAGCACATCAAGATGGACACCGTGTGCAATACCCAATTTAGGTACTCTACTGAATCTAGTGGAGTGGTGGAGTCGCGCAGTAGCGGTCCATCTAGTCCTCCCATAGATCTTCATACCACTATTCAGGGGCCTAATATGAAAGTGGGTATTGATGGATTGGGGAGTACAGTCCTGCCTCACATAGTGCTCTCTCGCCATGCAGCCTCAGGTGATGGAGTGCCGCTGGGCAGTGTTGTCTTCTTAAACCCTGTTACAACACAGAAGACGATGACAATACTATCCTGGAATGTGGTGGGTTTATTGCATAAATTAAACTGTACAGAGTGGGGATCCTTGGCGGATCAAAAGGATATTTGCCTCTTCCAAGAGACTTGGGTCAGGGACGAACACTCTAGAGTGGGATTCGCCACATTCCATATACCTGCTAGGTGGGGAGGGAAAGGACGACCATCAGGTGGCCTCGCCATTTGGGTAGCTACTCACGTGGGTTGTACGGCAGAGAATAGGGCCACATATTCTGAAGATGTTCAGTGCATACTTCTGAAGTGGCCAAATTCCTTCAAACTAGCTATTGTGAATGTATATTCACGGCCAGTTAGTTTGGCTTCCGAATCGGCCACCATAGATGATTTATCCCATTTCCTGAGTACATTGCCCAATGACTGCCATCTTGCGGTGGCAGGAGATGTGAACTGCCACTTCGAGAACCTCCTAGGAACGAGTGAGGTAGCCCTTATGGACGAGGATGATTATTGGGCTATTCCACCATGCCAATCCCCACGTCCTAAGTCATAGTCTCCCTTAGCGATTCAGATTACGGCCCTTATTTTAAATAATTCCTTAAGGGCCTGTAAAGGGCGCACACTGTCCGACACTCCATCGATGTGCACTTTCAACAAAAGGGGTCACAAATCTCGCCTAGACTACATCATGGTGGAAACGAGGATGTGGTCCAAGGTTATTGACTTCAGAGTGATCCCCAGGGTCAACAGTGACCACAATGCATTATGCCTGGAGATGGCCTTCCAAGGATTAAAGGAAATTCCAACTCCAGAATTGGATGTTCCGGGCGAAGGGATGACACTTTCAAATAATAGACGCAGGGTAAAGTGGGGCAAAATAGTAGAATCCCAAGATGAATTGGCCAAATTGTATAACCTAGTCCTCCCTCAACTTCTGGAGGTTGATACTTTAATCACCCAACCGATATCCCCAGATTTTAATGCGAAACTACAGCATATCCACATGGACCTAGTCTCGGGTTTAGCGGAGCTTTTTAATCCCAAGGTTCCCATCAGGAAGAAGAGAACACCAGTCTCATCTTGGTATAATTCAGCTTGTAGAAAGGTCAAGTCTGAGCTGATTGCGGCGGTCAAGTCTGGGACTAATAAACCCAAAATTCGTGAATTAAGGCTGCACTATAAAGAAGTAATGGCTTATGCAAAAAGTGAGTGGGACCTGGACAGGTGGCCTAATCTAACCACTGCCTGGAATCAAGGGATGCACGTAGATTTTGGTCATTAGTTAACATAGGTTCCGGGGAACCAAAATCAGCAATAGAACCCAATATAGATGAATCAGTGTGGGAATCCCATTTTAAAGCTCTATATTCCGATGAACCTGCTGAGGATAACATGGCGGGCCCTGTACTTTTAAATGTTCAGTATGAGGCCCTAGAGTTCACCCTGGGGGAGGTGTCTCACGCGACAGGGAAACTTGCAGTGGGTAAGGCTCCGGGACTTGATAAACTCCCTGGGGACCTATTCAGGGATGAACCTGGGATCTGGGCCCCATACCTGCTCATTGTTTTTAATGCAATCCTAAGAGGTAGGGAGGTTCCCTGTACATGGCTGGGAGCAGAGATAGTCCCAATCTATAAGAAGGGTTCTCCTCTGCTCCCAGCCAACTACAGGCCTATTAGCCTCATTGATGTCCCCCAAAAATCTTTTGCGCGGCTTGTCCTGGACCACCTGTTGGCATGGATGGATGAACATGAAGTTTTAAGTCCCTTTCAGGCGGGGTTCAGGAGGAACACATCCACCATGGACCAGATCTTTCACCTGATTCTCCTGTATTGGAAAACGGCAATGATTGAGGGTGGTAGCCTCTACATGGTGTTTGTGGACCTCCGGTCCGCGTTCCACCTAGTGCCACGGGGAAAATTGTGGGGGGTTCTCCAAGACTTGGGTGTTCCATCCCAAATATTGAATGTGCTGATGAGACTACATGAGGGGAATTTCGCCCAGGTCAGATGTGGGAGGAATGGGGCATTGTCACCTAGGTTTCCAGTCGATAGAGGGGTGAGGCAGGGCTGTGTTCTGGCACCGACCCTGTTTTGCCTCTACGTTAATGGTGTAATCTCACATCTGGACAACGTCCCCAAAAACGATGTGCCAAGGTTGGCAGGCAGGAGGGTTCCGGCAATTATGTTCGCCGATGATACCCTCCTGCTTTCCAAATCCCCAATGGGAATACAACAGATATTGAATGGCTTCGGGGACTTTTGTCAATGTCTTGGTCTTGAGATAAATGCCGACAAAACAAAATTTATGATATTTAATCCTTCGGCATCCACTCGACCAAATCCGACTCTGGGTAGTGTGAGGTTGAAAAGGATCACGACACTCCAATATCTTGGGGTAACACTACATGAAAATCTCTCTTGGGGACCTCAACAAGTAAAATCTCAACTGAAACTGTCACATCTGGCGGGTGGTATTTTTAAGGTCTCAAATACATCAACATTTAGGCCAGTGAGCCCAGCCCTGGAGATTTACATGGCGGAGAGCTGTGGGGACACTCTTGCGCCTCAGAAATTTCTAAGTTAGAAACAAAACTTATCAGACAGTTGTTGACACTCCCTCAAAGTACCCCGCTCCTCCCCCTAAGGCTAGACTTGGGACTTACACCTATAGAAGATGAACTAAGACTAAAGCCGCTCAGGTTTTGGTGTAGGCTATGGGTAACCACAGATCTGCTACATTACAGGCAAGAGCTGAAGCAGATATTAAGTCTTAACAGTGCAGGTAAAATTCCCTGGCTGGAGTTCATAAAGCGTGAACTTTTAAATCTAGGCTTGCCTGATATGTGGGACAATCTGGAAAGGGGCTGTCTCGAGTTATCGCATAAGTCCCTTACCAGGATTTTCAAGGACAAAAAATTGAACTCTGCTGTTTGTGCCTCCAATGTTGGTACTTTGACTGATTCTTTTTTAGCTTTTAAAAATTCTTACTTGTTTGAGGATTTTATGGATGTTGTTTTCCCGATTCTAGCGAGGAAACTTTTTATTCAATGGAGATATGGCACTTTAATACTTAAAGCTTTCACAAGTAAATGGTCAGCCTCCACCAATAAGTCCTGCCCAGGATGTAGCTGTGATGTAGAGGACAAACTCCATGTGCTCTTCTTCTGTCCAGCTTATACTAAATCTAGGAAGTATAGGTTGGTATCACTTTGTAGAAACTTAGGTTTCAAAAACTGTTTACATGCCTTTAGAACCCTAAAGACTGACACATCAATCTCCATTGTATTTGCACTTTCTAAGTATTTGTTAGTTATGTGGACCAAGCGGCAACAATTGATTGATATTCAATGCTAACGTTTTAAATAATTTGAATTTTATTTTTTACTGCAAATACGTTTAATATGTGTACAATGAAATCTAAGGTATCATGCAATGAATTTTATAATTAATCTCCTTTTATCATGTTTAATCTGTACTCTTTCACGGCCTGAATGGCCGAAATAAAGAATTTTTGAATTTGAATTTGATATCCATTGCTGTCATCACTGTTCCACCTGCTTTGGATTGTTGTCATTGTTCACTTGTGTATGGGTATGTTGTGGGATCAGATTGACATGTGTTCAGGGGTCATTGACATGTTCATTACAGTTTATGATGACTGGCACAGCCATTGCTGTGGCTTGTGTCGCCAGCACGACACAGATCCTGCTGTGCTCTGTGTGCCCCAATCTGCACAATGCAGCCTCAATCCTTATGCCTGGTTCAAGCATGCACAGGGTTTAAATGCAGCATGTTTATGATAGAGACTGAGTGGAATTTTTCTGATTTCAGTCAGCAACTTTTGTGAGGTGTTGCTGTGCTGTGACGGCCACCCACTGCCAACCCCCCTGGACCAGTACCCCTACTTCTGGCACAGGGCTTTAGAACATGGCACTTCTCCAAGATGCATCACTTTTTCAATGCCCAGGTTCATGGTGCTACTTAAGTGCATCCACAGCGTCCAAAAGCTGTGGCTACAGCATTGTGTGAAAGGCACAATGGACTTGTGATTCAGCAGTGTGCATTTTTTGCTTGGATGCGTCATCGGATCAGTATTTGTTTTGTTGTGTTACATGACGATTGTGACAGTGGTGCACTCCATTGCCTGTCCCCATAGGCTCTGTTTCTGTAAGGGGTGTGTGTGACAGGCCATGCTAGTAGTTTGAGTGTGATTTGCAAGTGGCTGTCCCTCGTGGTGTGTCTGTCCCTCCATGAAGCATGCTGCCATGACGGTGGTTGTGAGTTCCTGTGCAGGATATCTGACCTTGTCCTGGTGTTAGTGTTTGCATTGGTCACAAGAGGGCCTTGTGCTGCCTACACCAGGGCCCAGTGTCAGCTATCTTGTCAGTACTTTCACACTCCCTGTGCATTGGCATGGTGCATGTGTGTGTATCTGGGCCATATGGGATGAGTGCAGCCTCCTACCCTACACCTTGCACTCTCTCACCCTCCCCCTTCCAGCCTTCTAGCACTCCCCTTGCACCCGCATCATACTGTTAGGCACTGCTGGGAATCATAGCCACCCACCCACATACCATCCCCATACTGTTGGGCACTGCTGGGAGTCATTGCCAACCACATACAACCTCCATACTGTTGGGTACTGCTGGGAGTCCTCTGCACCAACCCACATACCACCCCCATACTGTTGGGCACTGCTGGGAGTCATAGCCACCCACCCACATACCACCCCCATACTGTTGGGCACTGCGGGGAGTCATTGCCACCCACATACTACCCCCATACTGTTAGGCACTGCTGGGAGTCATTGCCACCCACCCACATACCACCCCCATACTGTTGGGCACTACTGGGAGTCATAGCCATCCCCCCACATACCACCCCCATACTGTTGGGCACTGCTGGGAGTCATTGTCACCCACCCACATACCACCCCCATACTGTTGGGCACTGCTGGAAGTCATTGCCACCCATATACTACCCCCATACTTTTGGGCACTGCTGGGAGTCCTCTGCACCCACCCACATACTACCCCCATACTGTTGGGCACTGCTGGGAGTCATTGCCACCCATATACTACCCCCATACTTTTGGGCACTGCTGGGAGTCCTCTGCACCCACCCACATACTACCCCCATACTGTTGGGCACTGCTGGGAGTCATAGTCACCCACCCACATACCACCCCCATAGTGTTGGGCACTGCCGGGAGTCATTTCCACCCACATACCACCCCCATACTGTTAGGCACTGCTGGGAGTCATAGCCACCCACCCACATACCCCCCATACTGTTGGGCACTGCTGGGAGTCATAGCCACCCACCCACATACCACCCCCATACTGTTGGGCACTGCTGGGAGTCAGAGCCACCCACCCACATACCATCCCATACTGTTGGGCACTGCTGGGAGTCATAGCCACCCACCCACATACCACCCCCATACTGTTAGGCACTGCTGGGAGTCATAGCCACCCACCCACATACCACCCCCATACTGTTAGGCACTGCTGGGATCCCCCCATGTTACATGAGTTGTTTGTATACTCACCAGGCTCCACGGCTCGTTCGATTCCGTGAACTCCCACCGGTGGTAGCAGGGCCATGACTTTCTCCTCCCAGGGATGGTATTGTGCAGGTCTGCGGGGACCACCACCTCCAGTGCTGTGTGCATAGGCGTAGTCTTCGTCCATCTTCCTCTTGACAATCCTCCACAGATCGTACCACCTGCCATGGCAATCCCCCCTGGTGCGCCTGATGAGTGCAACAGCATTGACCTTATCGACGATCCTCTCCCACAGGCGTGTTTTCTCTGCAATGCTGGTCTGTCTGACCAATGCACCAAACAGCTGTGGCTCAACTCTGATGACTTCATCTGTCAGGATCTCCATCTCCGGGTTAGTGAACTTTGGATTCTTTGGTGTGGTCATGGTGTGGGGTGTATGTGATTGGGGGGGTGATGGTGTGTATGGATGACAGTGTGTGGGTCTGATTGTGAAGGGGGTGGTGTGGGTGTGAATGAGATAGGGTGTATGTGTGAAGGTGTATGGGTGCAGTTGTTGGTGTCCTGTCAGTGTCTTTGCGCAAATAGGTATGTTGCAAAGGATGATGGGGTGTATGTGTGGGCCCTTTTATTGGTCCATTTGTGGGTGTGGCTTATTTAGAATTTTTGGTGGGTGTGTCATAAGGGGTGGGTGTGACTTGGGCCCTCTGTTTGCCTGTTTGGATGTGGCCAGGACATTGTTTTCAAATGGTGTGTACACAGGAGACATGTTTTGTGGTGTTGCGTGACTCGTTTGCACCCTCCTTGTGCTGGTTTTGGTGTTCGCATGCGCTTTATTAGTGGGGGGTGCGGTTCGTATTTGATGGAGCTGCTGGCTCACACGGGACGTTTTTGGGGTGTTCGCCCAAGCTTTATTGAGTGGTGTGCGGGTCGTATTTGTTGGTGCGGCTGGCTGATACGGGCCGTTTTCGGGGTGGGGGTTCGCGTACGCTTTATTGAGAGGTGTGGGGTTCGTATTTGTTGGTGCGGCTGGCTGATACGGGCCGTTTTCGGGGTGGGGTTCGAATACGCTTTATTGAGTGGTGTGCGGTTCGTATTTGTTGGTGCGGCTGGCTGATACGGGCTGTTTTCGGGGTGGGGGTTCGCGTACGCTTTATTGAGTGGTGTGCGGTTCGTATTTGTTGGAGCGGCTGGCTGATATGGGCCATTTTCGGGGTGGGGTTTGTGTACGCTTTATTGAGTGGTGTGCGGTTCGTATTTGTTGGTGCGGCTGACTGATACGGCCTCTTTTAGGGGTGGGGGTTCGCATACGCTTTATTGAGTGGTGTGCGGCTCGTATTTGTTGGTGCGGTTCGCTCATACAGGACGTTTTCGGGGTGGGGGTTCGCGTATGCTTTATTGAGTGGTGTGCCGTTCATATTTGTTGGTGTGGCTCACTCATACGTGCTGTTTTCCGTATGAATCATGCTTCCGGCGCGAATACGGTTGCCCGTACAAATCGTGTACTCGGTCCCCGGTCTGGATCGTACTTGCTTGGTCGTACGGCATGTTTACAAATCGTACGGTTTGAGTTCCGACGCCATTTCGTACGGGTCTTCGATTATGGTTCGTACGGTTCGCTGATATTCGGACGTATTTTCGGGATATGGAGTTCGGACGGTCTTTTTTCATTTGTACGGAGACGGCTACGAATACGATTCATACGACTTTTTTTTCTCCCGAATCGGAATCGGACCCTTTATGTACTGTTTTGCATTTATTATGTACCAGCACTTTATCACATAACTTGTGGCAGCTTATAGCTCATTTATCCTTGGCACCTTAATGCAGTAGCACTTTATAATTGGTTAATACGCTACTTGAATAGCTCAATGAGTAAAACCTGATCCAACTTAGACTATCAAGGATAATTTTTTTAACAGTATTTCATACAATAGGCATATTTTTATTTATTTGTATCGAAAATTGGCCTTAATCTCACCATTGTTTGGCTTAAAGTTTTATAAATTGTTAACTTCTTTTAAACTAATCATGTTGTTATGTAGGAATGTTGTTAGTATATGTGTTTATTAGTATGCTTTCATGGTGTCCTCTTTTACATGCCCCAAATAAAGCTGATTTTGACTTTGACTTTGGTATAAGAAGTGCTATAAAACAAACAAAACACATGTGAGAGAGGGGCTATGGGAAGATGAGACGCACTGTTGGAAGGTGATAGTGAGGGAATCATTGAAGAGCCGTAACAAAGATTGTTGTATCCTGGTGCACTGCAAAGACATCATTTACGATCCTTTAAAATCTAATACAATTGAACATATAAGGAAAACTGTGTTGTAGAATGCCCCTTTTTTGCCCATATTTTCTTAGGGGAGAACTCCCCCAAACCTTTCATGTAGTGGTCAGGCTTACTCGCTGCACTCACTAAGCACCATACGGGGAGGGGGGCTGGTCTGACAAAATTTCCCAGTGCTGCTTTCCCAGTCCAGTCCTGATCAAGATAATGTAGGTTTTTTGTATTTTAATGATAGCAGTAGTGAATGGTTGTAATGTAGGCAATGTTAGTTTTAATTTGTATATTTGGGTATGGTTATAATATTATTGTGTTTTAGTTAGGTTTTTTTTCTTAATTTTAAAGTGTATCTTTAAATCTTTAAGGTGAGCGTGGACATGCATTTGTTGATTTATTTTTTCACAAGACAGATTAAAACAGCAATCAAGTTGTATTTTTTTTGCATCCTCATTGTTTGGGTTTTTGTAATGAATTGTTTAAGATATATTAATAAAGTAGTTAAAATACTTCATCTTTTTTCAGTTTGGAATATGAGGGTGATTTTTCTTTTCTTTTCAATTCTTTCTTAGGATATTTAAAGGGTATTGTTTTTGCATTTTATTTGGGATACGCTTTGTAGATAAATGTCTGCTGAATAATAATTTGAAAGAGGCCCTGGTGCTTCAAAATTGTTAGCATACTTTTATGTATATATTATTTTTGAGAGGAATATTTGAGTGTATTTGATGTATAGTTTTTTATATTTTATTTAAATCCTGTTATGTGTTTTATTTCTATTATTTGTCTATGTAGTATGTGCATTTTGTAGACACACTTTTCGTAAACGTATTTGGCCTGGTTTTGATACAGATTACTCACACATAATATACAAAAAGACTGGGGCTCTTAGTCAGTGAGCTTCATCTATTGTCCTGTTAAATTGTCATTCACATTTTAATTTTTCCCACTTGCAATCTATTGTATGGGGTTATGGGTCAATCTACTGTACACATTAGCTCTCTTCACTTTGAGTGACATCACTAAGCCTGAGAACATTGTTCATATACACCTAAAAATTGTTTATTTTTCCTCAGTGTCAATTCTGGTACAAAGTGTGTTTTATTTGATTTATTCTTTAATTTACCTTAAAATACATGCCATTTATTTTGGCTTCACTTTGGGTGATAATTTTCCAGCAATTTTTTTAAAGCTGCCGTAATATAGTTGTTAAGTGATACAAAGACATCACCAATGCCTGCAATTCAAGTGCTTGGTTTGCTGATGATTTATTCTTGTCTCCTTTGCAAATATTAATAATGAAATGCATGGCACAACTGAAATACTTGTTATTTCTAGAAGCTAAATAGGAAGCAGTCTGTGAATATATTTTAATTTTATAAATGTTTATAGTAAGTATATGCCAGCCAGACTTAGGTTACAGCATGTTTTCTTTCATTTTATTTTGAGACATATGCTTGCATTAGAAAAGCACCTGCTAAGAGCAGACCTATTGGCTTTGCCAATGGTTATTTTTATGTGTTTTAAAATTAAGAATATGTTACAATTGGTAGGTCCTATTCAAATAGATGTGTATATTAGCTCACTTTTATATTTACAACTACACCTACGTGTAACTGCATTTTTTTGCCATTCCCATTTCTGATTGTAGATGTACACTTACATGTAGACTTAAAGGTCACCACCCCCTCAATTCAAGGAGTGGATCCTCCTACAACAAAATTAATGAGTGTAGCATTACTTATAGTAAGGTGGAGCTCTCAGCCAACATTAGTTCCTATATGGTGTTATTTTACCTCCATTGTTTTCTATGGGAGTGTGTTGCATTAGCTGTGAGTGGCCTTGTGTGCTGCTTGACTGACTCCACGGCTGAGTTGAGTACATTTACACTTGTTTTGACACCATATGTTCTATTGTAACCTGAGAAGTGTAGTCTGTCAATTTTTTGCAATGGTCTTACTCTTTTGTTGGTGTGCGTTTATACAGCAAGTTCTTAACTAAACCCCTTCTTACATTTCCTTGAAAACTTCCCATTTAGGAGTACATATTCCTCATTTTCCAACCTCTCCCTGTATTCCCTTTGACATTTACTTTGTGTGGAGTGATCTGCACTACAATGGCAGAGATCTCTCCACAGAAAAGATAATAGAGGCAGAGGCAAAGTCCTCCACGCATAGGTTTCTAAATAGCATTTCGTAGTACGTGTCTTTTCATAAGTGTCATTATTTTTGAGGTTTTTCCTTTTTTTTGTATTCAAGTCATTTTTATTGAAAGAAAAATACAAGTAAAAGAAATACATATATGTATGGACACAGGTAGATGAATAAAAAAAATGAGTAACATAAAAAGAGAGAATGACAACAAAAGAAACAATAAAAACAATAAAAAACAATAGAAATGGGTCCGACCTAAATAATACATACAGATAAGTTGTTGTTGCGTACATGATGGAGCACTCAAGCACTAAATGACTACACCCAGTATCCACATAATGGTCATATACATTGAGCATATCAGCAGACAAGAATAGCTATTACAATTGGCCAAGTGGTCAAGCATTGTGGCTACATTTGATACAGGAATAGTTATTACACGTGGTTAAGCAATCAATTAAGCAAACAAGTAGCATGGATACCTTCAATACATTGAAGTTGCAATAAGAATACATATGCTATTGTGGTAGAAATGGGCTCATGGAGGATCGAATGAGAATGAAGAAGCGTCTAGGGACTTCCAGAGTTTCTTGTGGGGTCTAAGCTAAGGAGAGTTGTAAAGGACCGGGTTATCTGCCCCTCTTAGGAAGGACAGCGATTCTTGCCAAATTTTTTCCTTTTTTAATGTTATAATTTGTTTATTTGAATTGAGGGCCCTAATTCACACAGGTAAACTTAGACTAAGTCTAAGGGGCAGATTACGATGTTCGTCGGAAGGGCTACGAACGGGATTCGGATTATCCGAATCTGGTTCGGAACCTCTGTTTCCTGCCGAATTTGAAACATTTACAAACAACGGATTACAATGCAAGGAAACCGTTCGGGTTGTCCATTTCGGTTCTGATGAGCATTCGTACAGCCCGAGTTGTTCGGAGCCAAATCATACAGCTCTATGGATACAGTTTCCGACCCAGCGATTACGATGGTCGATTCTGACAGCCATTCCGAATCGGTCACCCGAATCTGTCGGACTCTTACTTTGGGGGCCCATATCAGGCTCCCTCTAGCCAGAGGCCTTCAAATGGGGCCTGTAGGACCCCTCTTTCCACTATGCACAGAGCAGTAGGCATCATATTCGGTCAGCTAGGAAAGTTACTAGTAGTTAAGTTACTAATAGTAAGTTTACTAATAGTAAAGTTAGTAGTACCTTAGTGAATACCAAAAAGTAGTCAACTTGGACTTTAAGTCTACTACTTTTTGGTATGCACAAAGTTAAATTACTATTAGTAACTTTACTATTGGTAAACTTACTAGTAGCAACGTTACTAGTGGTAAAGTTGTTAGCAGTAACTTACCTGTTTTTAGTGATTGTTTTTTCTTTAATTACTGTTAACTTAGTGTAGGTGAGTATGTTTTTTTGTTTCAGAATAGTGTGCGATACTAAGTCTAGGTAGTTCTTCACATAGTTGTATGTTATTGCTTAAAATATTGTGCATGTATTGAATTTGTTTGGATAGGTTAGATTTCAAGGTTTGTGCAATTCTTTGTGGGGTGGGAGGAACTAAGAATGGTTTATTAAGTCTTGACAACTGTGTTCCTTTGTAGGATTTTAATTAATTGGTAGGGTGTAGAGTGACATCTACCGGTAGTCTGGAAAGTGTTGTGACATGCATCTGCTGCATTTTAAGTTTCTGCTTCTTTATTTAGGATACTGTGGTAAATGTTCGACAACTCTAGTTGGAATCCGGATTGGTGTCTCTGTACAGAGCCATGCAGATAACCCTTCCATGTGCCCTCTAAAAAGGAGTGGGGTTAATTTCTTTTCATTGTCTTTGTAAAAGGTAGATATATTAATTGCCTTAGATTCTAGTTTTGAATGTAGGTGGTACAAAGGCCAGAGCAATGAGTTTTTTAAGGTGGAGTTGGAAGGTGATGTTGGTTGAGTATTTTATAAAATAAATAAAATATAACAACATCCTTGTATTTGGATATTTGGATACACTTTTGTTATCATGCGTATCATTGCACATTGGAAACCAGTAACTATATAATGGGTGACTAGTTATTTGTTTTCGCTTTTATTGTGTTTAAGGACTTAGCTGTAAGTTGTGTGTTGTTTATACCACGTTAGTGTGTATATGAAGAGAACATTGTTGTCTTGGCATTGTCCATGAATTGTATGTAATTGGTAAAATGGAGGTGGGCAGGTTTTAAGGGTTACATCCATGAGTCAGATAGGAGATTGACTATGGCTGAATTTGTTTTTGCTGTTGCCTTCTCATTCAGATTATTATATAAAAGGAAATCATTTTAGTGTGGGTAAGTTTTAGACAGGGATTTCATGTGGCCCAGTTAGAAACACCACCATTTTACAAAAACACATTTTTAAATTTAGGTATCCATTAGTTACCAAATGAAAAGGATCTAGCTCTGTTGTCACGATTCCCATGGGGAGTTAGGGTTGTCATGTTTTGAGATTGCACTATCCATTTGTTACATTGTCAGGTGTGGGGTAGAGATGGTGCACTGTTAGCTAGTAGGACTAAGGCCAACATATCCCGATGGTGTGTGTAGAATGGAAAGGGAAGACCACTCGGTCCCCCCGAACGTATGGATGGGTGCCCCGATCCCCCCGGGAAACCATTTTGGGCGGGGGGCGTGGTTCGGCTGGTATGCCCAAAGCGGCGTAGCCGGAGCACGCCCTTCCCGCCCAGAAGGGGTTGTCCTAGACACCCGCCCGGAAGACCGCGCCCAGAAGGCGTACCTGAGGAGGGTCCCCGCCCTCCCGCAGACGGATAAATAGAGCGGGAATCCAAAGAAGCGTCCTCTTCTTCCAGTGCTCTGAAGGCTGCACCTCTCGTTGCTCGTGAGCCCTCGACGGAACAAGCGGCAATTTTGAGAACTTGTAATCTTGTTGTTTCTCTTGCAGTACCAGGAGTGTGAAGGATCCGGGACCTCGTCGATCGACTAGAGCGGAGTAAACGAAGCTATGGCCGGCAAAAAAGCAGGAAAGAGCTCCGAGCTCGAGAAGGTACTGCGCACCTTGTCGAACCGAATGGCGGTCATGGACCGAAAACTGGGTAAAGTAGATTCGATCGGTCGAGGTTTGGCCGGGGTTAAGAAGCAGTTAGCGGCCCAGAACAACCCCTCGGGCCGTCCTAAGAAGGTGATAGGCCCGGCCTTGCCGGGAATCGGCCCTGAGGGTAGGGGAAAGCGTAGTAAGAAGAGGGCGGTTTCCGGGGAGGATACGGTTCCGGAGGTGCCCCCAGCTGCCCCCATCACACTGGCGGACAGCCCGGTACCGAGTCCGGATGTAGGTTTACCAATCCCTGTGGTAATTACCCCGGTTAATGATGATCAAATGCCCCCAGAACTGGCCCTCCAGTTAGCGGCAGTGTTGCCCTGGCTTAAAAAGAAAGCAGGTGGGGCAGTGGCGGCGGGGGATCCGGCCGAGGAAGCTAGATTGATAATCGAGCAGTTACGGCAGTCGAGAGAAGCCGGGACGGCGAATGTTCCTTCTGTTTCCCCACAGGTGGCGCCAGGAGTAACTACGGTTGGCCGGGAAAAGACAGCAGACACGGCGGTTGAACCCGGTAAGAACCCATTGCCAATGGTGGGGGAAAGTTCAGTGCCTTCAAGGCGCGAGAGGGTGGCCCAGCACATCCCAGCGGCCACAAAGGAAATGATTTGGGGGGACAAGTATGTTAATATGTTTTCATTATTGACCGACCATCGTGAGATGGAATACGCAAAGACCCAGAAAGATTTATGGCACCCCAGCGTATGGCGGGCCAAGATGGCGGAATTTAGGGTCGACGAGACCGTAGCGAATTGGGTGAAGGCCTTCTCTATATTTACGGCAGTAATGGGGGAACGTAAGCCTGAAGTGTTGCCCGAGCTATCCTGTTACCAGAATAGGATCATGGATTTTTATAACATGTACGGGGGGAACGAGTGGAAAGGATATGACATGCAATTTCGAAAGTCTAAAGAGTTTGATGCAACTTTGACATGGGATTGCCTTGACACAGTATCATGGCACAAGCAGCTCTTGCCTGGATCGGCAGGTACGTCCTCGCCGGGCGGGAGCAGGCCGGGGACAGTTCACCAAAAGCCTGCACAGCCCTTTCGAGCAAGCGCCGGTGGGGAATCACAGCCCAAGACCGGCGGAAATGGGGGCAAGCGCGGGGTTTGTTGGGGTTTCAACAGAGGCAACTGTAACAGGCCCCAGGGAACATGTAGGTTCCGGCATGCGTGTGCGGGCTGTGGGAACTCCTCACACCCGGAGAGTAGCTGTAGATCCAAGAGCGCTGGTTCGGGAGGAAAGGGGATGTCCGAGCAAGAGTGAGGTAATGCTTGGGAAGCAATCGTCTTCTCCCGTCGACGTCATGGCTTTGACTCCCTGGTTGAACAAATACCCTGATCATGTATCCGCCGGGACTTTGAGGAATGGTTTCCTATATGGCTTCAACATCCCGGCGGGAAATTTTCAGGGGAGCTCCTTTTGTAAAAATCAGCAATCTGTCCAACACAACCCAGCTGTGGCAGCTAGAAAAATTACCAAAGAAGTCAGCTTGGGGCGGGTAGCAGGGCCTTTTCCATGCCCGCCGGTGGCGGACTTCGTGTGTTCACCTCTTGGAGTGGTTCCGAAGAAAGACCCAGGGGAGTATAGACTCATTCACAACCTGTCGGCCCCGAGGGGCTCCTCGGTGAATGAAGCCATTGATCCGGATGTCTGTTCAGTTCGGTACGCATCGTTCGACGATGCCGTTGCCCTATTGAATCACCTGGGCCCCGGTGCTCTGATGGCGAAATCGGACATCGAATCGGCATTCAGGTTGCTCCCGGTACACCCGCGGGACCAGCGCTTGCTAGGTTTTACGTTCCAAGGGAGTTATTACATGGACAAATGCATGCCCATGGGCTGCTCAATTTCTTGTGCTTATTCTGAGATGTTCAGCTGCTTTTTAGAGTGGGCATTCACCGAGGCCACAGGGCATAGACAAGTGATGCACTATTTAGATGACTTCCTGTTCTTAGGACCGTCCGGCAATGCGAAATGTGCACAGGCGCTGCAGGACTTCTGCATCCTCATGCAGGAGTTTGGAGTCCCGTTGGCACCAGGTAAGACGGTGGGGTCATCTACTTCACTGGAGTTTCTGGGAATTGAGCTCGATTCAGTGGAAGGATGCTTCCGTTTGCCAATGGAGAAGGTGGCCAAGTTCAGGGCTTCCTTAACACAATGCCTGGGCAAAGAAAAAGTGACCCTGCACCAGTTACAACAAACAGTGGGTCAGCTTAACTTTGCCTTGAGAGTCATACCGATGGCTCGCCCCTTCTCACGCTCCATTGCACAAGCTATGGTCGGCCTCAAGGAGGGACACCACCGCACGAGACTGTCGGCAGAGGTTCGCCAGGATATGCGCATTTGGTTGGCATTTCTGGCGGACTTCAACGGTCGAGTAGTGTGGAACAAACCGCCAGCATCGTCGGACAAACTGGGTTTGTGGACCGATTCAGCCGGGAGCGTGGGATTTGGCGCCATCTTTGGTAACCGATGGTCGGCGCAAGTATGGCCGACGTGGTGGCACTTCAGCGGCCTGGCAGGTAACATTGGGTTCTTGGAGCTGTTTCCCATTTGGGTTGCCCTGTTGGCATGGCCAGACGAATTTAGGGACCGCTCAGTAGTGTTTTGGTCCGACAATATGACTGTGGTTGAGTGCATTAATCAGCAGGCAGCCCGCTGCAAGTGGATCTTGAGACTGTTAAAAGAAATTGTTTTACGTTGCATGAGATTGAATGTACAGTTCAGGGCAAGACATGTGCCGGGTGTACTGAATAATGCAGCTGATGCACTCTCTCGTTCACACATGCAGGCTTTCAGGGGCTATCTACCTACAGCGGACCTAGTGGCGGCTCCGTTCCCCGAAGCACTATGGCTGATCGGTGCCCCGGATTACAAGACCTTGTGGCAGCCAGCTTAGCGCCCAGGACGAGGAAGGCTTATGAGGGAGCGTTTCGTTCTTACTGCGCCTTTTTAGGCCCGGCAGGGAGACATAGCTGGGGGCAGGAGGAATCCTTCCTGGGGTTCTTAGTAGCGCTGCATAGAGAGGGCCGATCAGCTGCAACGGCCAACAGACATAGGGCGGCCATTTCATTCATGGCGCAGCTCCACGGCATTAGGGACCCAACGGGTTCCTTTGTAGTTAGGAAGGCGCTCCGCGGCTGGCAACGCCTGGAAGGTCGCAGACAGGATACGAGGCGCCCGATTGGGTTAGAGAGGTTGTCTCGGCTTTTAGCAAAGCTGGATGAGACATGCTCCTCCCCTTCCGAAGCAATTCTGTTCCGGGCAGCTTTCGCCTTAGCATTTCATGGGGCCATGCGGGTAATCGAACTCGTGGCGAGGAACAAGAAAGATATGGAGGGAGGCTTATGCAGGGATCACGTACAAATACGGGGTGATTCGATGCTAATCTCGATAGCCAGGTCCAAGACAGACCAGGGAGCTATGGGAGATAGTGTTGTTGTGCAGCGCGCTCGAGGGTGCCCCACTTGTCCGATGAAGTGTTTAGAGGAATATTTGGCACAGAGGCCGGCGACATGGGGAGGGAGCTTGCTTAGGCACAAGGATGGCACCCCTCTGACGAGATTTCAGTTTCAGAAGGTGCTAGCACTTACAATCGCCGCGGCGGGCATGGACCCGTGCGATTTTGGGACCCACTCATTTAGAATAGGGGCCGCTACTGAGGCTACGGCCCGGGGTCTGGGTGCAGAAGAAGTGAAACAGCTAGGCCGTTGGTCCTCGAACTGCTTCAAGAGGTATGTGCGATTGCACATGTTGTAAAAGACTGATGAAATGCACTCACGGTTGTTGTCTTTTGTTTGAATTACAGTTTCGCAAGCCTGTGACGCGGGGCGGAATTTGGAGTCAACCCATCACCAGGGGACCAGCGGTCGAGGATCACCGACTGGAGAGCAAGTGGTATGGGTCATGGGCCACTCATACGTGAGGCGTGCCGGGGACGTATTCATGGCAGGTGACGCGACTCACGCATCTGGGGAATACGGGTTCAGAGTGACCTTCCATGGGAAGGGAGGCCTCTGTTTTGACCAATTTCAAGCATTTGTGGAGGGTCTATTAGGGCGGCAAAGGGCACCGCCATCTATAGTCATAGTACACTTGGGGGGCAATGACTTAGTAAGACTGGGAAGACGAGTGTTACTGGAACACATTTTGTCGGCAGTCCGCTGGTTGGCTAAGAGGCTCCCGGGGTGCACAATAGCCTGGTCCCACATGATCCCCAGGAAAGTTTGGCGGGGGGGCTCTCTGTGTCAGCGTTGAACCACTCGGTAAAGAGGGTCAACAATAAAATTGGGAAATTGTTTCGCTCAGCGCAGTTGCATAGCATCCCCCATGGGTGTATTCGAGGTGATCACTTTTATTTGAATGATGGGGTTCACTTGTCCAGGGCGGGGAATGATTTACTCATAGGAGACTTCATAGCATGGCTAAGGGGTTTGAGGAGGCATGACCTTTAGGAGGTGTGGGGGGCCGGATAGTCGGTCAACTATCCGGCCTGTAGCGGTAAGGTCATGATCGGTGAGCAGTAATTTCAAGGTCCCTAGGGGGGGCGCCACCCAGAATGGATGAGAGCGCCCGGGGGGAGGCGGCCATTGGCCCCACCCACGGGGAGGCGGCACCCACTACGGATGGGTCGCCTAGGGGGAGACGGCCATAGGCCCCTCCCAAGGGGGGAGATGGCTAGATGCCCCTCCTACGAATTTCCCGGGGGCCGCATATCCGCGACGGCGGATGAGAGTGTGGGAAAGGGGGGGAGTCCACGCTGTCCTTCTTACAGATACCTCACACGGGAACTGTGACGACCTTTAAGATGGCGTCGAGTGAAAGGGGGCCCCCATGACAAGGGAAGTTACAGTTGGCAATGAGGGTAAAGTCCTCTGCGCATGCGCCACTCACACCGTGAGGGCGGGAGTTTGGTAGTAGGGATCTGACACCGGTTAAGACCTTGCCGTTGGCCCTTAATGCTAGGATGTACAATTTTAATTTAGAATGTATGCATTTTCAGGATGCTAGACTCTGCTAGGAAACCTTTGTATTAGAGATCTGTCAAGGTTAGCCAAAGAACATGTCTTCATCAAAATGTAATGAAAGTAAAATTGTACATAATTCATGAAACGTTTTAATTTAATGTTTTAAATTTTGTTTCATATTTTAATAAATACGGCCGGGGGGGGTAACTCCCCCCCGCCTTCCAAAAGCTCAAACCTGTGTCTGTCTCCTCCCCGTGGGGAATTGGTGTTGGGAGGGGGTGGCGGGCATCCCGGCCATATGGAAAGGGAAGACCACTCGGTCCCCCCGAACGTATGGATGGGTGCCCCGATCCCCCCGGGAAACCATTTTGGGCGGGGGGTGTGGTTCGGCTGGTATGCCCAAAGCGGCGAAGCCGGAGCACGCCCTTCCCGCCCAGAAGGGTTTGTCCTAGACACCCGCCCGGAAGACCGCGCCCAGAAGGCGTACCTGAGGAGGGTCCCCGCCCTCCCGCAGACAGATAAATAGAGCGGGAACCCAAAGAAGCGTCCTCTTGTTCCAGTGCTCTGAAGGCTGCACCTCTCGTTGCTCGTGAGCCCTCGACGGAACAAGCGGCAATTTTGACCCACCCACCAGCCCCTCTTGCAATGTTTGTTTGAATAAAGTAATTGTTGATGATATCCGATTGTAATAAAGAGATGCAGTCACTTTTTCAGCATTTATGTATGCCTTGGGATTGATTAAATGTGTATAGGCCTTTTTTCCTTAGTAGAAAAGTAAAGGAGTGTATCACATAATGTAATTGTCTTCTACTTTAGGACTTTTTTCCCTTTGTAGAAATGAAAAGTTGATAAATCATCAAGCTGTTTCAGATTAGGCGATTTTTTTCTTTCCTTAGTAGGTAAAACAACTGTCGTATTTATTTTTGGTCGGGCGGTAAGGTCATGATCGGTGAGCAATAATTTCAAGGTCCCTAGGGGGGGCGCCACCCAGAATGGATGGGAGCGCCCGGGGGGAGGCGGCCATTGGCCCCACCCACGGGGAGGCGGCACCCACTACCGATGGGTCGCCTAGGGGGAGACGGCCATAGGCCCCTCCCAAGGGGGGAGACGGCTAGATGCCCCTCCTACGAATTTCCCGGGGGCCGCATATCCGCGACGGCGGATGAGAGTGTGGGAAAGGGGGGGAGTCCACGCTGTCCTTCTTACAGATACCTCACACGGGAACTCGGACGACCTTTAAGATGGCGTCGAGTGAAAGGGGGCCCCCATGACAAGGGAAGTTACAGTTGGCAACGAGGGTAAAGTCCTCTGCGCATGCGCCACTCACACCGTGAGGGCGGGAGTTTGGTAGTAGGGATCTGACACCGGTTAAGACCTTGCCGTTGGCCCTTAATGCTAGGATGTACAATTTTAATTTAGAATGTATGCATTTTCAGGATGCTAGACTCTGCTAGGAAACCTTTGTATTAGAGATCTGTTAAGGTTAGCCAAAGAACATGTCTTCATCAAAATGTAATGAAAGTAAAATTGTACATAATTCATGAAACGTTTTAATTTAATGTTTTAAATTTTGTTTCATATTTTAATAAATACGGCCGGGGGGGTAACTCCCCCCCGCCTTCCAAAAGCTCAAACCTGTGTCTGTCTCCTCCCCGTGGGGAATTGGTGTTGGGAGGGGGTGGTGGGCATCCCGGCCATATCAGTCTTGCACAATTTTGACATTTATGTTGTCCAACAAATGCACAGTTTTTACAGAAAAAGTCTAAGCTGTATGACAGCGATGGATGCCTATATCTCAAAAAGTGTTTGGAGTGGGGTCAGAAATTCTTTCTGTTCTTTTTCTGGACAGTGACCTTTTTTGTAGGTACAGATGGTATTTGGACTATAAAAGTGTTAGACCTGATACCCTCGGCTGGTAGTCCCCTAACCCTATTGCCTTCACTCCTTTTATTTTGCTGAATGTGTTTGTGTTAAGGCTTTGTGCACTTTACCACTGCTACCAAATTCTAAAGTGCGTGTGCCCTCTCCTTAAAACTTGGTAAAATTGGCTTAACCTAATTGGTCCATTTAATTTACTTGGAGGTCCCGGGTAAATTGTTCTACATGTACCCAGGCCATGTAATCTAAATGCTACTAATAAGCTTGCAGCATTCATTGTGCCACCCAATAAAGTGCCTGCCACTAAAGCCTGTAGTACAGTTTGAAACTGCCACTCCCACCCGCAAAATAGACTTTTTGCAAGGCCTATACCTACGTTAATATTTGTAAATCACCCCTGAGATAGGCCCTAACTGCTCCTAGGGCAGAGTTTGTAGTATTTAAAAAGTAGGACATGTGTACTTAAGTTTTACATTGCTAAAGTAGCTTTTTCACTGTGGTCTTCCATTTTCTAACTCTGTGTTAACTTATTACATTCAATAAGGGTAAATGTGGGTCTGAAAGCAGATAGGGATGCTATTTAGACTCAAATTAATTGCACTTTAAAATCCTCTCTAATGGCAAAGTCAGATTTTAAGTTACCATTCTGGAAATTCCACTTTAAGAAAGTTCGCATTTTCATGTCCCAACCATTTGAGCCTTTTGTCAGTACCCTGAGTCACATGACTGTAAATGGCTCTGCTGTTGGAGTTTTATTAATCCTCCCAGACAGAGACACAAAGCAGACTAGGTGTAGGTAGGATGAGCCACCTTGTCGGGATTGCTAGGGGCAGGAATGTACCCTGCCCTACGTACACTTCAAAGGGCCTTCCTCCTGCACACACAAAGGAACCTGACACATGCCTTGTGTCGTCCCAGACAGTGTGGAGTCTCGATGGGAAAGGGAAGAACATTCCAGAGCCATAAGTGGGGATAGAACAGGGTGTCCCCCATCACAAAAAAGGCTGGCAGCAGGTATAAATAAGAGACACCCAGAACCACTTCTCAGATAATTTCTGGACTTGTAGAATATGAATAAGAAGTACTGCTCTGCTGCCCTGCTACTGGAAGGACTGACCTGCTACCCTGATGCCTGCGGAAGAAAGACTGGACCTGATCCTTGAACCCACAACTACCAGAGGGACCCCGAGGGCTATCTGGCTGGACTTTTGAGTACACAAAAAGCTCCAGAGGATGTGACCCTGCTTCTGGCCTCTGTTGGAGTGAGCCTGACCCATCCAAGTGGTGGTCCACAGGTCCTGGACCCTTGGAAGTAATGCTGGTGGTGCTACTCCTGCCGAACCCTAAAAGCTGGGACTTTAAACACTTTTCAAGAAAACTGGTTGGAGAACCGACAAAAAGACAGACCTACCAAGGTGCATCGCCGGTTCACAGTGGGTCCCGCTACATTCTCTGCAACAGCAAACCCTCTTCAAGGGAACCCCCCAACAATGGTACACAGCCTCATGGATCCCTCTTTGGCTACAGCCTGCAGCCTCACCCAGCTGGTGAGCGCAAGCTCCACAAAAACTTCTAATTCCAAAGTTAGAAATGTTCATCGGGACTCGATGATGACCAGCACCCCATCAACGACGACAACCTTATTGGACTTGTCCGCAGCTTTTTCCCACCTTCATCGATGGCTTAACTGATACCTCTTCAAGCGGCTACTGGTTATCGATGACTCGTCCTTGGATACAGCCTGTTGCCTTGCTCTGAAGAGACTTTACCACTTTCTCAAGAACTTTTTCTGAAATATATTATAAATACAAAGGAAAACCAAGACTTGGCCCAAACCACTCCTTGTTTCCTATCCACACTCCATCGCGGTCGGTCTTAAACTTTGACCGAGTTTCACGCAACCAGATACCCACAGTTGGACTTTGATCTTTTGGGCATTCATTTTCACGAAGACCTTAAAAGTTCATAACTGCTGGTTGGATTTAATTTGTTTTAGTGTAATTTTTTTTATTATAATTTACTCTATTTGTCTAAATTTGTGTGGGATTTTTCTTGTGTTGTTTTTTCACTTTATTACTGTTTGTGTGCTGTAAAAATACTGTACTTATTGCCTTTAAGATAAGCCTGACTGCTTTTGTACCAAGCAACCAAAGGGTTAAGCACAGGTTAATTTAGTTATTTTTTGGGGTTCACACTGACAAGGAATGTTTATTATTTGAGTGGGGTTCCCATCCCTCTTAACTATTAACTCAAGTTCTTACAACAAGTAGTTGATATTCTATATGTATCCTCTTTTAGTATTGTTCCACTTGCTCTGGAAATTATTGAGACTACTTTCAAGTCTTGGATTATGTTGCAAACCTCAATTTCTACCATATTTCGTAGATAATTCATTTAACTTCTCCACTTGGTTATTTCCAGTGGTGACCCTTCCATAGCAACCACTGGAATAGTATTTTGTAATTGTCCAGCGGCTTTGTTCTTTCCTCTTGTGTTCAATGCTATGGATGTAACCTAGGTATGTCAGAAGTGGTTTGCCTATAGGGATCTGTATTAGATGTACAAATATATAACACATTTATTGAAATTATCAATGTGTTACTTAGATTAATTAATATTAATGGTTATGTACATTTATTTTTCTAAAGTTTTCTTACATTTTCCAGTAGTTTTCTTTTGTGGTTTAGTATTCATTTGGTGCAGATGTCAAATGTGACTCATTTCCATGTTTATTATTTCCATGAACTGGAATGAGAATATATTTCACCAACTGCAGAATGAAATGATTTGCATTTCACTTCTAGAATGCAGACTCCTTTAATGTTGAAATGGGGAATTCTTCACCAACAATTGTTTGGACAGGGATCATAATGCTAAGTCTTGTGATGTTTATCACATGTAGTAATTTCTAGGAGCAACATACATACAGTGGTGCTTGAACAATTTTCAGAGTGTAGGTGCTACCATCAATATTTTATCCCTAAAGTCATAGAAATTGTGAAAAATCCAAATGTCACACAAAGAACAAGCTTCCTGCCCCTGCGAAAATCCTGGAAACCCACCTAAATATCCATCTGAGCGCATTTTTAGATCATGCCAATCTTCTTGACTCGTCACAACACAGTTTCCATAAAGCCCACAGCACTGAGTCCGCCCTGACAGTTGTCTCTTACAACATACGTGCTAAGGTCGACAGCGGCCAAGCTACCCTGCTGGTCCTGCTCGACCTTACAGCTGCGTTTGACACTCTGTCTCCTGCCAATTTTGCTGGGCGTCTGGGGGAGATAGGAGTGAACGGACCAGCGCTCTGCCTTTTAACATTCTTTCTGACTCAGCGCGAACAGAGGGTCAAGCTGGGCGACCACCTCTCACCCGTCAAACCTGTGCAGTGTGATGTTCCTCAGGGCTCGTCCCTGAGCCCCACGCTCTTCAATATATATGTAACTCCTCTGGCCAGGCTTGTCCGGTCCTTTGGTCTGGGAGTCGTATCCTACGCTGACGACACCCAGATCATAGTCTCCATCTCACATACCACCAACATCATGGCCCTGAATTTTAAAGCGTGTATTGAGGCAGTGGCAGAGTGGATGGTAAGAAATCACCTCAAACTCAATGGGGAGAAAACAGAGGTGATCATTTTCGGAGGAAAGCAGGATATTTGGTCAACGGACTGGTGGCCCTCTGCCTGCCCCACACCCACCCAGTCAGCTCGGAATTTGGGTGTTATTTTTGACTCCTCGCTCTCCTTCGATTAGAAGGTTAGCAGGACGGCCTCTACCTCTACCGGGGCCTTGCGAATCCTGAGGAAAATCGTGCATTACCTGTCGACTGAAGCCCGTAGACAGGTTGCGGTAGCCCTCATAGCCTCCCGTCTTGATATTGTAATGTACTCTATCTGGGAATCACCAAACAACTCGTCCAGCGTCTCCAAGTTGTGCAAAACGCGGCCGCTAGGTTTGTTGTTGACGCTCCCAGGCGTTCATCAGGCTCAGCCATTAGGAAAGATCTGCACTAGCTCCCCATGCAAGCCAGGATTAACTTTAAAGCCCTGTGCCTCACCCACCGTGCCCTTCATGGACTTGGGTCAGAAGACATCAGTTCCCTTGTGTCTTTGTATGTCCCCGGTAGGGATCTACGCTCAACAAACAAAAACCTCCTTGCTGTTCCCGGAATCCTGAAGGCAAGATAGGGCGGAAGGGCCTTCTCCTACCTTGTTCCCAGGATGTGGAACACCCTTCCTCTGGAGCTTAGAGATCAACCCTCTCACGTTCAGTTCCGGAAGGCCTTGAAGACTTGGTTTTTCAGGGAAGCCTACATCTAACCAGCATTCCTCCATTCCGTTTCTCTCTTTCACACTCAGCTTTTTCTACCATCCGCAGCGCCAAAGTTGCGCTATACAAGGCTCAAATCATCATCATCATCATCATCATAGTAAATGAGAAACAGCTATTCAGCAGGAGAGTGGTATGGGTGTGGTATGTAGCGGATGAAGACTATTAGAGCATAATTTTGCAAATGAATTACTTTAACTGACAGCACATTTTGCATTCTAATGGGCATTAAAGTTCACAATGACAAGCAGTTTTACTGATAACACCACTGCACATAATCAATAATGAGTGAAAATTGGGTTTCAGGAAATATTGATAATTTGCACATTACTTAGCACCTTATTACACTATTGGTGATACTACAGCGGATGGTGCAATGCACTGTCTTTTGTTGGACCACCTAAGCCATTGTGCGACAGCCCACCAGATTAGGGCTTAAATCCTGGTCTGGCGGGCAGTCCTGCGGTGGTTTGACCGCGACTGTCTACTGGGTTCATAGAAGAGCCTATTATGGAGACCGTCACAGTCACAGCGCCAACTATATCTTCTTGCATGGTGTGGCATATATGCCGCACTGTGCAGGAAGGGAGGGGTACAAATTCAGGGGGTAGTACATGAGACCCCCCGCATGCACCTCCCAGGCACAAATCCGGCTTGTCCTATGGACCGCCGAACTCGTAATAAGTCCCTAAGTGTCTTGATTTGTTTCAATCCATTTTAAATCTTTGTTTTCGTCACACATTAGAATTACAAAAATTACAGAATTACATTTGTGCTTTCCTAACTGCCTGCTGTTAAATTGTGAAATATGTGTATGGTTAATTTATGAAATTGAAATGTTGTTGTGTGCTAAACAAAACTGACATTCTACAGCCTTTTTTTTCACTCTCAGTACCCCAGCAAGATTGTAAGACAGTTCACCTTACAAAATGGTCTTACTTTCCTAGTAGAGAAAAGTAAACACGAATCTCCATGTTAAAAGAATAAGCAGTAATGCATCAGAAGACATAGCCAGACATTTGCACGCACTACAACTGTATCATAAATACAGGCACCTTTAGCTTATTCACCTTCTGTAGTCCAGCATGGTTATTTTGGGGGTGCACTAGCACCCCTACTTTCAATTAAAAGACAAAAACATGCTCTGTAAATCCCAGAACGTGCAGATTTTAGTGCAGTAAGACCAAATTCCTCATATTATGACCCATTTTTAGGTCAAAATATCTACTTGGAAATAAATAACGGACCCAACACCGAACACATTGGTATCAAATTTTATTGTGTGCAATAAATATTGCACCAAACATTAGTGTACTTGCAATGAGTGCCTTGGATTTCTTCCAGTTGGCATACTCAGTACAACTAAGATTTAACACACTCATATACAGCTAGCAATCTGTTCCAAGACATACCTAGGCGCTTTTAATGTGGGTGCACACAAAGTAGTACTCCAGGAGAAGTGTTAGACCAATTTTTAGTCAAAGTCAATTGGTGGAGACAAATGCATTTTGGTCAGGTTGCTCTTTTTGCTGTAGGAATGCCCAGCTGGATTCCGTTTTAGATATATCTCCTGTTAAAACTGATTGGACTTCGATTATTAACTGCAAACAAAACAAAGAGGAAACCCCTGCTTATTATATTGAATATTTGAAAGATGTTTTGATCATTATTTTGGTACTGTAAGTGCTACTAAAACTGCTCAAGAGGCTGTTCGAGAGATATTCTTTCAAGGGCTATTGCAAAGTACAGGAACATTTAACAACAATATGTAGCAGTCGACTAACTAAGGATCTTTCAGAATCATTTTCTGTTTCAAATAAATATATTACTGTACAAAAAACAAAAGAAAGAATCAACTCAACTCAACTTAAGCTAATGTAATTACAAATGTAGTCTTTCCAACAAATAGTCACAGAGATTGACTGGGAAGAATGGAGAGGCAAAGTGATCATGGCGAACAGGTTGGACAGGGTGGCTGGGAGACCAGACAAAGCCAAAGAAATGGTGTGGAGAGTACTCTCAGCCTGGTGGTTCTCTATGTTTCAATTGCATTTATTTTAGGTATTGAGGCTGTTATCATGATCAGCTTGAAAATATTTGGTACACAGTATTTAGGTATCATATCCAGGGCCACTGCAATTATGCAACAGGGGAGAGCCAAGTTATGTAGCAGGGTTAAGTAAATTATGCTACAATAAAAGCAAATTATGCGACGGAATGAGCCATCTTTTCTGATAGTATTATTTCATTATTTTTACACTTGTTAATACTGCCTGGGCATTGGTTGGACCTCATTAGTACCACTTTAACATCCTAATATAGCAATAGTGATAGGCAACAGGAATTTGACCAGTCAATCTTTGTAAAGGGCCTTCCGCTGTGCTGCAATACGTGTTTTTAGTCAATAGTTAACCACTTGAGATAGAACGTTAAATTATTTTGTGAAAATCAGCCAATTATATGGCAGATGATAGATTATGTAGCGAATGCAGCAAATATCTAATTATGCAAAAATCACAGTGGCCGCACAATCGCATAATTCCAGTGTCCATGATCATACCAAGTAATCAACATTGTGCTTTTAATGGCAATATACGAATTATAGCAATATTGTTTTTAACAAAATAGGCAATGCTAGAATTGATCATCCAGAGAAAAAATGCCAAAATGGGAATAGTATGTTTTATCATAATAACATAACTTCTTTTATTCTAGTCCGAAAACTTGTTTATGAGTAAATATTATTGCTAAGTTAGAAAGCAGGATATCAAGTATCAAATGAATATTCTAAACAATAACATAACTCTAAAAAGTCTAGTAGATTGTTGGTTAATTATTTGCATATTAGAATGGGTAAAATACAAATTATTGCTGTTTAGAAACAAATGGCGAATTGAGAATGTTAGCAAAAGAAATTACTAAAGAATGGTATTACAATTTGTATGCAAATCATGTGTCAGCAAATGTCTCCCAAAAGCTTGGAGAACAATTGAGAGCATTCTATACTATTTTTGAAACCTGTGAGCATTTTCTTTAAATCTTGCAAAACAGTTAATCCAGGTAGGATCCAAACATAGATTCCTAATTTTCTTTATCTTCTCATATGTTCTCAAAACTGTGCTATATGGCATTATAAAGAAGCCTCCGCTGTGGCTAGACATGTAAATGAAGCTCCTATTATTGTTACATCAAAACTTGCTAAGGATCAGGGTGGCATAAATAGTCATATACCAGAATTGTTTCCATGTTTTTTATTTAGCCCAATTTGTTTTAATATATGTTGTAGGGGTCCTCTCGCTACAATCTTATGGGGCTTTTAGATTTTGATACTTTATAAGCTTTTGACAAGACATAATGGAATAATTCCTTTGCTTTGAAATTATTGTTTTCTTTAATTTGGTTCTTTATTAATATGCTAATATATGTCTGCTTGATTGTCCCTATTGAGTCACAGCAAATGAATTCATTGATTTATAGATTTTGAACAATAAAATTACAAATGGGATATGTTTCTTTCTTTAAAGTCATGCTGAAAAGAGCAAACCTCCAGTTATATATTTCCTTGTGGCGCAGCTACAAGCATAAGGAAAACACACACAAGCATATTTAAAAGTGAGATACACAGAGCCATTCAGCACAAAATAACACACACATTGACCCATTCAGCTTAGTACAACAGCCAGGTAGATGCAATTCAGATTCAGAAACAAATAACACATGTTGTAAAACACATCAAGTCATTCACACACAGTCAAAAAGTTTGAAAGATGTGCTTCCGAGAGACATTGCAAATGCATTGTCATTGGTCTGATATGATTAATTCATTGAGGCCTGATGGTGCTTTGTCATTTTTCACACACAGAGAATTACTGCCACTGGTTTTGGTGAACAAACTAGTGACTCACAAAGATTTGTAAGAGCATAACATAAATAACTCATGTTGTGTTCTTTCATGTACTCTTACAAGCCTTTGTGAATTGACCAACAAACATTTCAGTCTAAATTGGGGCTATTTAGGGCATATTCATAAACAATTGGTACAAACATAAAGGACTGTGCACTCTCAGGTCTTGTACTAATAGAGAGTTGGATGTTTCGGAGCCAATTGACAAAGGAATGCAAGGGTATGTGAAAGAGTACTCTGGTAGTGTGACTTCCTATATTCATAAATGCTTTTGTGAATCACCCCCATTGTGCATAATAACGACTGCATGTTAAGGAATATGAGAGTGCTCTAACAGGAGCTGCTTTCCACCTAAACTTGAGAACTACCCAGAGTTCTCTTCTTCTTATTTGCATAATGTATGCCTCACTCTATGCCTGAAAGGGTTTTGGTTTGACTTATACAGGGTGCTCCCTTGTGTCTGGACAAAGCTATACCTCTCTGAAGAGCTCTAATTAGAGCAAAACACTGTGTCAGGGGTTGCTTTTTCTCATTTCAGGTTGGCTTAAGTTGGTATTTTACCATTTCAAAGCTGTAATACTGTGCCTGAAGTGATAAATGGATTTTGTAATTTTACAGCTCGGCAAGGACAGCACTATGTTAGTCCTATGCTTAAAGACTTTGCTGTTGAAATGGCAAAAGACTTTGTCCTTTTCTATCTCGGCGTGGATGGCACTGTGCTAATCCTATGCGTAAAGACTTTGATAGAAAAACAGACATTTGAGGTGAGCAGATCTAGAGTGTCGCTGGTGTTGAGAGTGCTCTAACAGGAGCTGCTTTCCACCTAAACTTGCGAATTACCCAGAGTTCTCTTCTTCTTTTTTGCATAATTTATGCATCACTCTATGCCTGAAAGGGTTTTGTTTTAATATGTATATCTATCTATCTATCTATCTATCTATCTATCTATCTATCTATCTATATATATATATATATATATATATATATATATATATATGAACACACAGTTGTGGCTATTCCCCGAGCCTCTGATTCGGCGGGCACACGGCAGGGGTAGCCACCCCCGTCAGTATTAGCACAGTTTCGTCGGCAGGTTCCCTCCTCCAGTCACGGGAAGAAACCACACAGGAGCCGTGGCCTCAATTCAAATTGCAGTTTATTGCGAGCACAACGACCTACGCGTTTCGGAGTAAGATTACTCCTTCCTCTGTGAAGTGAAGCCAATGAAGGCGTGCCCTTCATTGGCTTCACTTCACAGATATTGACTTTTATGACCAGGCCACCTGACAAAACTGTGGCATTTCGCCGCCTACCGCAAAACTCTGTAGGCACTATGGGAACCCAGGTATTTTACCTAGTAACTGGCTTAGACACTGTCATCCATTTGGATAGTCTTCTACTTTTTGTGCCATGCATGTTGGTCACCTCCAATATATCATTCACGATCTAGCTTGGCCATTTAACGCGAGTACCAGCACTGACTGCACTTGTCTCGCTCTATGCACATGTCAATAACATGCATTTAATTTGATTTGTTGAGATATACATGTTGTCATGACCATGACTCTTTTATTTCATATTTATGTGCATATGTTATGTTGGTTAAGACGCATTAACAGCATAATTTGACCGTTCCAATATGGCCGACCCACTTTTTGCCATCTGACTTGCGACCTGAGTCCTTTGTTTCTGTTGTTGTTCAGTATTTACGCTGTACAGATGCGATGCACAAACTTACGTGAACAAGGCTTCTCGCAAGCCGAAACATGTCGTAAGGTGTCAATAAACACCCTTGGACCCTGCTGATCTCTGGCGTTTACTTGGTGGCTGAGAGCGTGGTGAATGTGAGATGAAGTATTGTCAATTGAAGTTACCGGTGTGCTCTGCCGGCGTTCACGCCACTTCCCACGGGGCCGACCGCAACCCTTTGGAGCAACCTAGGAACTTGGATATATATATATATATATATATCCCTCTGCCGAACGTCTTCAAAGAAAAGAACGGCACTCCGAGTAGCAGTTTCAAATTGGAAATTTAATTCAGTTTAGATGGATAAATTATATATATATTAGAATTGCTTTTATTTAGGTTAGAAACAATAAAAAGCATACAACCAATAATAGTGCAGTGCAGTAGAATAAATATTATCTGCATACATTTTCAATTCATCATGTGTACATGTAAAACTGCATAAGAATAAAACCAGATATCTAAAATTAATCATCTGTCTTTTAAAATTTCAAACCCTTTCCCTTGCGTACAAAGTTTACAGCAAAAAGGTATCTACTAAGACAAAAAACTAGGCTCAGACATATGTGTTTTTAAGATCTTTAGCGCTTCTAAGAATTTCCTAGTCCCCATGTTACGACAGATTGGTTTAATTCACTTATTCCTCAGGGTAACATGGGCTGGACAGAAAAATGACATATGTCTTCAGTATTTAAAGTGCATAGTGTGCAGTGAGTCTCCCTTACGTCAGCAGTGCCACATAACCATTTCATCGTGTTTGATTTAATCTGAAGGACGTCAAACCGGAATTTCATGTAAAGTGATTTTCCTAGTTGTGGCTGTTCTTCATCCAGGTAGAGTTCTAAGGCATTGAATGGTTTAACACATAAAAACTGCATTGTCAGCCTGTCTACACTGGGGATAGGTGTACTCTATTTAATATGTGCTCCCAGTAAGAATGTTTCAGAACCTTCTTTGAATGTATTGTTAGCAAATTGGGAGCATCCCAGAAACAGTTTAGCCCTAGGTTGTAAAACCAAGTTCTCACAGGAGAGTGTAATGTGAGAGTCAAGGCACAGAATTTCAATTAAACGCTCTCTACAACATGGACATTCTTGTGTAACCCATAAATGTAGCCAAAATAGCAAGAGTCTCAATACTACTTGACGTTCTATTTTCCTGATACTAATATCTTGGTATACTGGGATCATGGGTGTGCAAACAGGTAGGCGGAGTAGCATCCTAACAAATTTGTTTTAATCTATAGTAAGGGTACCCTAGTTGTCCCCCCCCAAAGTTCTGCCCCATAAAGTGTTGCTGATTAGGCCCTATATTTATAAACCCCCAAGACTGGCAAAACTGCCTTGGATTTGCTAGTTTGTTGCTTTTTCACAATAGCAATAGAGTTTTGCAACAGGACAGATTTAGCTTTGTTTATGTGTGGTTTCCAGGACAATTTTGTGTCTAACATGATGCCAAGATAGCGAAAATTGGCCACGTTCTCCAATTAATGATTTTGTACAGTGACATTTTTCTTGAAATGACTTGTGCAGTCTTATGGCAGTCTTATGGCCATATATTTGTCTGACTTACAAAAGTTGTTAAAGCAATCTAATACCCCTTGAAGTCCCTGTGGCGACTGGGATATAAGAATGGTATCACCTGCAAATAGTAATGCCGGTATAGGCACTCCTCCTAATTTCTGAGAGTCATGTTTGCAACCCCAGAGGTGATGCCCAGCATCATTAAGGTATAGTGAAAAACGGTTGGGTACCAATACACATCCCTGTCTTACTCCCCTTTTTATCAGATTTGCTTCCGTGAGATCCCCCTCAGGCCCCTAATGAACTCTGGCATAGTTGTTTTGATGGAATCTTACTATCTGCACCAAGAGGTCTTCGGGTACTCTCTGGGGTTTCAAAGAATCCCAAATGGAATTCCTGGGAATAAGGTCAAAAGAGGCCTTCAAAGCAATAAAGAGTATGTATATGTGCCATCGCTTCATTTTAGTGTGCTTCCCCACTATGCACAAAAAACACAGTTGATGGACAGAATGTAGAACAATGTCATACAGTCACCCCAGTACAAGGATCTGGGCCTAAATCCATCGTTTTTTGCACTCCACACCACCCTGGGTTAGACACTGGCTATATGCAAATCAGCTCTGACCCTGTGCCTCATGGGAACAGTCCAGTCCGAACTACCAAGCCATGTCTTTCCCAGACCGGAATCAAGCATCCAAGGACCGGTTTCTGGCTATCAGCCTTCATCAGCCTGGATAGCTTGACTCCAGTGGTGTGGAGAGCCTGGGACTCACATCTGAGTATACCCAGCACACTCGGGGTGAAAATTGCAAAAAACACAGTTGATGGACAGAATGTAGAACAATGTCATACATTCACCCCAGTACAAGGATCTGGGACTAAATCCATCGTTTTTTGCACTCCACACCACCCTGAGTTAGACACTGGCTATATGCAAATCAGCTTTGACCCTGTGCCTCATGGGAACAGTCCAGTCCGAACTACCAAGCCATGTCTTTCCCAGACCGGAATCAGGCATCCAAGGACCGGTTTCTGGCTATCAGCCTTCATCAGCCTGGATAGCTTGACTCCAGTGGTGTGGAGAGCCTGGGACTCACGTCTGAGTATACCCAGCACACTCGGGGTGAAAATTGCAAAAAACACAGTTGATGGACAGAATGTAGAACAATGGTATACATTCACCCCAGTACAAGGATCTGGGCCTAAATCCATCGTTTTTTGCACTCCACACCACCCTGGTTTAGACACTGGCTATATGCAAATCAGCTCTGACCCTGTGCCTCATGGGAACAGTCCAGTCCGAACTACCAAGCCATGTCTTTCCCAGACCGGGAATTAGAATCAAGCATCCAAGGACCGGTTTCTGGCTATCAGCCTTCATCAGCCTGGATAGCCTGACTCCAGTGGTGTGGAGACCCACTATGCACAGCAGCTTAAAAACCTGGTAAATCATACTTGTTCTTGTTCTGAATCCCGCTTGATACTGTGAGAGGATGTGTTTTTGTCTATCCAGTAGTTAAGTTTACTTAAGACCTGTTTAGCGTTGACTTTTTGCAGAGTGTCTATTAAGTTAAACGGTCTATTGTTGGTAGGTTCATGATGATTAGCCTCTTTAAAAATGAGGACTATTTCAGCCCCTCTCCATGTTTCAGGTACTGAGACCCTCCTGCTGCTGCTTGGCACAGCAAATTTACATAAGGTACCCATAATGCATTGTCATGACTCAAAAGGTCACCTGGTATTTTGAAAGGACCTGGGTCTTTCCCTGGTTTAACTGCTTCTATTGCTACTGTCATCTTATTTAGAGTGAAATAAGGGACATATATATATCCACTTGAGCAAACTGCTGGTTTCTGTCATGCAGCAGACCGCAAAGTGTGTCAGCAAGGTGTCAGCAACCTCTGCTTAACATTTTTATCAAACCCTTTGTTATTGCATAGAGGGAGTCAACACTTCACCAAAGAAACTGCCGTCATGCTGTATTATGAAGATGCAGTACAAAAAGAACAAAGCAGTGTAGGCTATCCAATGGTCGCACCAGTATGAATATACATATTCCTAAGCAACAAATATACGCTCTCAACTGTTTGTGAACCCACTGCTAAGGAATCATAATACGAACAAATTTAGGAACAAACTGAAACAGGAGCGTTTTTATCTATACTGTATCAATCCTTTTATGTGATATTACAAACAACACATACAGAATTTCCTTCCGTCAACACAAATTTTGTTGAAGTAACATTAAGATCATCTTTTCACACAGTCACGCATTTGTGTTGACAATTCTTCTTTTATTTTTATTCTTTATGGACACATATCAAGCAGCCCAGCCAACACATTTCATCCATAAGAACTTCATCAGGGCTGAAAAATTACTATATATATATATATATATATATATATATATATATATATATATATATATATATATATATATATATATATATATATATATATATATATATATAAATATATATATATATATATATATATATATAGAGGTCACACTCCTAAAAATTAAACAGCTGGAAGAAAAACTAGATAAATTCTCAAATAACGAGGAAAAGAAAGAGTTGCTTCAATCAATGGAGAAAAAATCAATAAACATAAACCTGACGTAGAGAAGAGGAAGGCCAACAAATTCAACATTGATCGAATTGATTACGCAAATAGTCGCATTTATACATTCGCAAGAAAATATGACCCACTGAGAAATAGAACAACGATGGATGAATGTATGAGGTATGAGACCACTGGCACAATTGATAACTTAGACCTTAGTTCAGCAGATGAAGAAGCGAGTGCATCAAAACTGGATTTTTGTGGGGAGATGAGGCTTACACAAATTGTGACACGACAACGAGGAAGAGGAAGAGGAAGAGGAAGAGGAACAACATGGGGAAGGGGACAGAGCAAACCCCAACCTGAAGAAGCAGAAAGCGGAACAAAAAACAATAAAGGAGGAGAAATGAAAAGGCAAATGTAATGGATACATCGAACCAAAAGACCTGGTAATTAACATCTCCAGTAAAACCCTAAGTCCTGACCAAATAAGCTTACTCAACAAAGGATTGACTTTCTGCCTGAACCGCAAAATAGATATTCCAAACTTCCATATTGACTTGTACAAATTTTGGCGCAAAGTAAAACTTAAAAAGTACTATGAGGACAAGTCACCAAACCCATGAAATCCCAACCAAACACCTGTTGCCATATCCACATTAAATCAAGGAGATCTCACAACTCTGAGAATTTTAGGGCACACTCCTGAAGATACAAATATAGCAAGGAACTCACAAACAGATGACATACAACTATGTCAAGATGTGGGCATTGCAACATGGAAGGGTGGAGATAGTGAATTGAGAACTCAATCAAAATTCTGTCCATGACTCCCACCAGGGAACAAAGTAGATCTATTTCATGAAATTGTGGTGGATACGGTCAACAAATTATCGAGATCCAAAAAGAATAAAAATAGATCCTGGAACCTAACACCAGGGGAACAGAAAGCTCTAAAAGAACTAAGAGACGATTCTAAAATCACCGTAAAAGCCTCTGGTAAGGGCGGTAATATTTTTGTGCAAGATCGGGAACAATATATTAATGAAGCTAAAAGACAGCTAGAAAAAAAAAAAGACCATTATGAAAAGCTGGACAAAAATCCAATGAACCTCTGGACTGAAGAATATCATACGAAACTACAAACATGGAAGGACAGGGGACTGATTGACTTTGAAGAATACATGAACCTTAAGGTTGACCATCCTGTTATAGCAACCATATACGTTCTACCAAAGATACATAACTCAATCATTAATCCACCAAGAAGACCCATAGAGAGCTTAATAGGATCCCTTCTCGAGAAAACACCTCGCTACATAGACATATTCTTAAAGGATAACGTAACATCCTTATCTTCATATTTGAGAGATACAACTGATTTCCTACAGAAGATTCAGGATATACAATGGAATGATCAACTAATCAATGGTAACTATGGATGTGACATCTTTGTACACATCGATCCTCCACTCAGGCAGATTAACAGCTGTCAGGCAATTTTTGAAAATCACCTCATTGAGCTTCCTGGAGCACTATGAGATGCTCATCGAAATGTTACAATATTGGCTGACCTACAACATCTTTCTTTTCAAAGGGGAACTGTTTCTCCAAAAGCAAGGAACGGCGATGGGTACTATATACGCTCCCACAAACGCGAATCTGCTCATGGCAGTTTGGGAATCAGACATACTACATGGCAAACACAGGCCCAATATCAAAATGTGGACCCAATTTATAGATGATCTTTTCGTGGTATGGGAAGGAGAACCATCAGATTTTGAAACCATCCAAACATTGAGCAACGACAACTACAAACTATCCTTCACATCAACATATAGCAAAAAACAAGTAACATTCTTAGATGTGGAAGTGTTTATTAAGGATCATAAAATATGCCCGAAAGTGCATCGGAAACCAACCGCTTGCAATAGTATACTCCACTCCAACAGTGGGCATCCAAAACATCTGAAGTGGAATATACCTTATGGAGAGATGCTCTGTGCCAAAGGAGAAATTGTTCAGAATCACCAGACATTGAACAAAATCTTGATGAGATGAGTACACGATTCCTGGAGAGGGGTTACCCATTGGAAGTTATCAAAACTGCAAGAGCTAAAGTTAGACTCAAATCAAGACCAGAAATATTAGAAGAAAAGGAAGATCAGGAAGAGGATGACATAACAAGCTTAATCATTGACTTCAATGTTGAAAATAAATTATTAAAGGATGTCATTAGGAAAAACTGGGGCATCTTGTTGCTAGATGAAATATTGAAGCGAAAATTACCACCTAATCCAAGTATAACATACAGGAAAACAGCCTCTTTAGGTGATCTCTTAACACATAGCCATCTAGAGAGTAAAGAACTTGGAACATCCACCTGGCTAAAAACACCCGAATTTTGGAAGTGTTCAAAATGCAGGGCCTGCGAACATGGTCGGAACACCCTTTCATACCAACTTCAAATGGGAGAACAGAGTATATCAATGATCACATCACCTATGAATCCAAATATGTTATATACATATTGGAATGCCCCTTCAAAAAGCAATACGTAAGAAGTACAATCAACAAACTAAAGCTAAGAGTACTCCAGCACCTAAGAGCTATAAAGAACAAAGATGTTTCTTTTTCCATGGCGGAACACTTATCGGAACATCACTCAGGTGATAGCCAACTATTAACATATTTTGGCCTGAAAATAGTAAGGCAGAAAGAACGAGGAGGTGACAGAACTCTGGATCTGAGAAAAACTGAGTCTCACTACATCCTAGCCATTGGGACTGAAAATTCCTTCAGTCACAATCTGGACGCAGAGTTGCATATACATTTACAATAAAGAATGGAATCAAAAATCTTCCATCAGGACCATGGCACAGATTATGGGGACATTCAAAATAAAATACTGTACAGAGAAACAGGTGTGATACAACAAACTGTGATAAGAAAAATAGGGAGGAGTTTAAAAACGTTATAGCAAAGACGAAAAAGAAGAAAAACAGAAAGAAAAAGAATCACTGTGCAATAAAATGTAAAGTTTAAGGGGAACTTGTCTGATGAACTTCTCCATTATATGTGTAGAATCTAATGTTGAAATTTCAGAGACAGATCTTCATAGAAACTCATATATTAAGAACAAATGGAAGAGTACACAAAAAGAATTCAGAAAAGATTGCACGAGACACCAAGCACTTTCATTTGTAAGACATACTATATTGGTCTTCCTTGATATTGACACTACTAAAAACATGAATAATGGAGAATAACACACAATGGCACGGATTAACTGCTATGAACTCTATGATTAGCAATTGGTTCCCATTTTATTCTTTTAGAAATGATCGAATGTTGCACTTTAGAAAATGAAGCTATTATGAACAATAACTTGATTGATCATCTAGTACTTTACAGATATTTAAGTTATTGATCTCATATAAGTTGAATGCTCATTTTAAATGTTTTTAGCACAAATTGCACTTTCCATCTAAAAAGTTCATCATATACTCTAAAAATCTGTCTTTTTAAAAAAACGTCCTTTTTCTTTTGAGAGAAAAGAAAATTGCGTATTTTGCACAATTTTTTTAAATGTTTACATCTCCTCCTAGAGCGACTATGAATTAATGTATTTTGCTTCTTACTGCCATGTAATGAATACTGAAATGCACTTTACCGATACAAACATACAACAAAACAATACAACATCATTTGTAAAGCGTAACAGCTACCTCAAACAGAGGTGTCCCGGCGCTAACTTGATACTGCAACAAAGCTACTGGGCCTCCAAAACAAACTGGAAAAGTTCATTGGTGCCGGCTAAAGAGCCATGTTTTTAGGGATTTCCTGAACTCCCCTTCATCCGGTATTCGCCGAAGTCCTACCGGAAGTGAGTTCCATAGTCTGGTTGCTCTAACTGAGAAAGCCCTTCCTCCAATGCGAGCATTTACAAATTGGGGAACACATAGCAGATTCTGTGAATTAGAACTTAACAGCCACCTTTGCTGAAAAGGGCGGATCCGTTTTATGATGTAATTGGGACCGCTCCCATTCTGGGCCTAGAAAGCAATTGTCAAGGCCTTGAATTCTATACGCTGTGCAACTGGCAACCAATGGACCTGTTTGACATGTGGAGAAATGTGTTGTCTGAAACGTACTCTTCTAATCAGTCTCACTGCTGCGTTTTGCACCATCTGCAGGCTTTTTATCAAATATGCCGGTAGACCAAGGAACAGACTGTTGGCATAATCAAGCCTTGAAGTTACCGTAGCATGAACGACAAATTTTCGACAGCTCTCCGGCAGAAGAAAGAGACATTTCCTCAATCCCTTCAGAATTCCAAAGCAAGTGGATGTAATGGAACGTATTTGGGAAGCAAATGTCATCCGAGTGTCCCATTTTGAACCCAGGTTTTTTACCGTAGAGGACGGACAGAGTGGAGAACCCATTTCCTCCGGCCACCAGAGACCCAATGTCGGGCGGAATTCTTACCAAAGATCAGCACCTCGGTTTTCTCTGTGTTCACTTTTAGTTTGTTGTTATTCATCTACCTAGAGACATCACACAGGCAGCCCCTGAACCTCTCAAAGGTGTTTGCCAACAGGTCTTTAAAGGAGAACAACAGCTGTGTGTCATTCGCATAGGAGACAGATTTGATTCCCCCTTTAGAAATGAGCACACACAAAGGGGCTAGGTAGATTTAAAAAAGTAGTGGACTCAGTGCTGAGCCCTGCGGCACCCCGCACCAGAGGGGTTCTGATTTGTGGGGGTGTAATATCACTCTATGTGTGCGGTCGCTAAGATAGGACTTGATCCAAGCAAGTGCCATCCCTTTCACTCCCGCCTTCCTCAATCTGGCCAGCAATATTGGGTGGTCCACCGTATCAAAGGTGGCGGACAGGCCTAGATGCACCAGCATAGCTGAAGCTCCGCCATCCACTTCCATTCTTATTAATTCGGCCTCCTCCAATAGAGCTGTCTCTGTACTGATACCAGCCCTGAAACCTGACTGTGTTTCATGTAGTACATCGTTAACAATTATAAAGTTGTTAAGTTGATGTTGTACCAGTTTTTCCAATATCTTTGCCGGCGCAAAGGAGTGGTTGGAGCATCACATGTTTCCAAGATTCTGGAAAAATGCCGGTGCTTAATGAGCTGTTCCATAGGAGGTTAAGGGTTGGATTGAGAAAATGGGCAAGTGCTACCCATAGTTTTGGGCGGCAGGGATCTGCTGGGGATCCTGACTTGCACTTCAGAATTCCATTCAGGGAAGCCATGAGTGAGATCAGAAGAAATGCCGACGGGGAGGCAACCCACGACTGGTTCTCTCCCCCATCAGACTCAACGGTATCCTGTACAGTAAACAATTGGTGGCTGTATGTCGCCATATCTGTTTATAAGATGAGGGTCAGCAGTCTAGTATGTATTAAATAGTAGAAACAAACAAAGGGATCTAATTGCACACGTTCACTTTAAATAGATGATCTAGACAGCAGGACTCTATGGTCCAGTTGAAGGCAGAGAGACGAAACACGTAGACAGTCCATGTTTTGCACAATGGTGTACTAATAAAGCACTTTTTCTGGTAAATTACCTCCTGTGGATATCTGTTCCTTGGTGCTGTGGAACTCTCGCTGTGTGGAGCCTGTTGAATATATATATATATATATGTATTACCTACTGGCGGTCGCCAGTAGGTAGTTATAGTTAAGACCTATTTTCCATAGGACATCCACAACATTCTATTCCCAATAACTTTGGCGCTGGTTGACGAATATTCGCGAAATTTAAAAAACTTTCGGCCAGCTCCGGTCTGCTCCTATCCTAAAAGTCTCAGGGTGATTTGTCAAGCGGGGGCCGAGAAAAAAGGGAGGTCCCAAAACGTGTTTTCCCCATGCAATTATGATACGAACCTTTAGTCCCAGCTACAGCCTGAACTGCTGAACGGAATTACACCAGATTTGGCAAAAAGGTAGCCCTTGGTTCAGAGTCGTGCCTTTTTGTTAAATGGTGTAAATCTGTTCAGTAGTTTTTTAGATATTAAAGGAAAAAATATATACATATATCTGCACGGAGCCTAACCACACATCTCATCGTGAGATCTGATTGGCTGTCAGCACTTCATCCAAGAAGTGTTGGCAGCCATCTTGGGACCAATATACATGATAGCACCTCATTAAAAAGCATTGCAGTTAATAGAAGGTTTTAAGACTTTAGTTACATTATAAATCATTTGTTGATGGTACCATACTCCTGTTAGGAATTGTAGTGTATTCTAAGGTAATTTTACCATGTAAAAAAGCCTTCTGCTGGAATATCATGAATCATGTTTGAGAAAAAACTATTTTCTCATGCTTTTCTCACAGAGGTTTGGAAGATGATAGATAAACTAAACTGAGAGCATATTTTCTGTAAATTCACATTATCTTTCTCAGTCATGTGAGAATGAAGTCTGACATTCTCAGTAAAACATGTACATCCAACAAGGCCAGGGACTGTCAGTTGATTCCTTTGTGTTCTACTGCAGCTTCCCAGCAGTGTTGCTAGATTTTTTGGACCCATCCCAAGCCCAAAGCCGCTCAAATATAAGCCCAAAATAAGCCCCAACAGACCAGTTTCAGCCCAAAAACCAGCCCAAACTCACAACTCTCAAATTATGCAGAAATAGTCATCAGAAACCACTTAAAGGATGAACCTAAATTTTTATACAATATACAGATAGTGGAAGGGGGTTAACTGGGCACCTGTGTTAATGCTACTCATTTTCATGACTCGTCACCACTGTGACATTGCAACTTGTAACATGCACTGCTAAAGCTATAATAGTAGAAAACACAGAGAATGAGAAAGGCAGACATAGTATTATGTGATAATTACTGCTCCCTCTAATTTGTATTTTAAGCAGCTCCCAAAGGGCATGTCTAGATGTCAGAGCTATCTCTGGTTCATCGAACATAAGCTGGTTTAGAGATCTTAGATCATCACTCTATGCACTGGGGTTAAGCGATCTTTGGGTATCTCCTGATTCAGCAGTCTTTCCCCCAAAGAAAATATTAAAAGCGCTGTATTGGGACTGGGTGACCTCAAACCGTCATCAGAGATTGCCTGCAAACAATCTATCTAGCAAATTCATCGACCTTAAAGATGCCCCCAAGCTCGAAAAATATTGGGATCTGATCACCAAACCAATGGATCGTAAACTGTTCCATCAATTTAGATGTGGTACGCTTCCATTAAGGGTGTTTACCAACAAATGGTGTTCAAGTGGGTCCGAATGCTGTCCGCACTGTCAAGTTCTGGGTGAAAGTGTTGATCACTTTTTGTTTGTTTGCCCTCTGTATGCTGCTCCTAGGTCCAAATGGCTCAGCCCGGTCTGCAGAACCCTGGGTACTCGCTTAGCTATTGAGGCCAGCAGAATTCTAAGAACTAACCTAACGCCTCTTATTGTCATTGGAGTGGCAAAATTCCTTGGATGGGCGTGGGTGATTAGAACTAGGTATCTAAAAAACAGCCAGTGCCAGGTTTGCCTTTGATCATTTAAATGTGACTTTTAATTGTTCGTCCGAGGTCTTCCAGGTTTTTAGGTTTCGACCTTGGGGGGGGCACTGCGAAGCAGGGCCCCTCCCAGTCGAAAGCTATTGTTTACTATATGGGGGACTTGAATCCGCCCCTTCTTCCATTGGCTAGCTCCATAAATGGAGGCTAGCCATTGGAAGACAGCATTGTCAATCAGTCTTTCCGAGTCAAAACGCGATTCGGGGGCGTTTCTCAGGCTTTTTTTAAGCCCCGCCCCTTTGTCCCGGGCCGCGCTGTGATTGGCTGCCGGCCCGGGACACCCCCGTGACGTCATTCCCCGGGCCGCGCTGTGATTGGCTGGCCGGCCCGGGACCTGACTTGTTGTTTATGTCTATAGCTCCTTGTGTTTGCGGCTCCCTTTCCCGGCGCACACAGACGCCTGCAGACACAGATTACTGCATGATCTCACGGGCAATGCAGACACAACATTTGCAGCACGCCCGGACAGTTTCCTCACAGGCAAAGCCTCAGAGATGTAAATGTTCTGTGCATCCAGCCACCACACGCACCGGCGCGGGCAGCGCGTGCCCTTCGGCGCTCGCCGCTCACCTCTTCCCTCGCATCTGCCGAGGCGCTCGCCTCCCCATCTGGGCTGTCTGCAGAGGTCTCGGCGGCTGCCTGGGTTTCCACCTCCGGAGACATCCTGGGTATCACACTGGAGCGCACCGCCGCAAACTTCCTTCCCGGGGCCAGGGCGCTCGTATCCGAGGGGGCTCCTCGACACTGCAGGCTGCTGGCCCCCAAAGCTCGAGGCGCCTTCTGCAGGATTCCCATCCCCTCCTCCTCCTCCTTCCTCCAGAGAGGTCTCGGGGCTGGAGAGCACCCCTCACCCCCTCCGAGCTGTCTGCGCGAGGTCAGCTTATCCACCAGCACAGAAGCTGCCCCAGGAAACCAATGTCTAAGCGGGCAGTGCCAGCGTGCCAATCACTTCACGAATCCAGCGTGGTGGTGAACTTTAAGGAAGAGGGGGCAGGAGCAGGCGGCGGCAGGGACCGGCTCTCAGCCCGAGAGCCTGCTAAATGTTGCATTTCCATCAAGCCTCCTCGGCTGCAGCCCCCTCCGGGGCACCCCCTGCCTCGCGCGCCGCTCTGCAGTGCAGCTGCGTCTTACAGTGCTTGGCTGAGCTGCCTGCTTCTCTGCTGATAAGAGAGGGCTATCCCCCAGGAGCCCCAGCCTTTCTGGCACGACAGTCCACAGAACTGCAGTACTTCTTGAAAGCTGGACCACGGGGGTAGCCCCACAGCTGTTTGATATGCAAGTCGTGTATGAAATATGGAAGCGCAAAACAAGACGCAGCCCCTAACAAGACATGCAAGTGTACTCGTGAGCCCAGCCTGCGACATGTCTGCAGGACACCTATTTCCAGCCCAGGGCTTTCCCTTTGCAAGTGGTGTCAGGTGTGTTAATCCTATTGATTCAGTGCAAACAAGCCAGGAGGAGAACTCCCACGATGCATCAGATTGTTACATTTAATCCACGGGACTGGGAACTTGGTGTGAGGTGGCAACCCTAGGCTCGAGCCTGCCTTTTAGCATCTTTAGGATTAGAGTGTGTTTGTTTTGGAGAACAAACGGGGCGGGGCGTGGCAGTAAGATTCGGCGGGGAGGTGCGAGCTTTCCAACAGGTACGCTGGCATATAATGTTAACATAGACGACAAGCAGGGCCATGACAGGGGCTTTAAAGGGCAGTGGAAAGGGAGAGGAATGCACATTTGGTTGGGGTATTAAGTGAGGAAAATCATAATATTTTGTACACTAATCTAATTTTTGAAGACTTTCTTGTGAAGTCCGACAGATACCTCCCCATACCCCAACCGAAAGCACCTGTACCCAATAATTTACCTGAAAATACATTTATTAGGGCGGCGTAACACCTCTAACACCCCCATGAATCTACGCCACTGAGAACAAACATATATATATTTTTTAAAACGTCAACAGCTCATACTATCAAAAGAGTTTCCATGAGTTTCACCGCTTCTTTTACTCAAAGTCATTCGTGAAACACAGCTTCGAGGTGAGCATGTACCATCTGTCTCGTCCGCTATTGCTGACAGTTTATGTAGTCAAGTCATATGCTTCCTGCTCGAAATATAAGTTACTTTCCTTTTTCGAGTCCGATTGTTTACAATTTCTGTTGGTGCATATATTCTTGTAGCCTCCCAAGGAACGACCCAGTCCTCTATCTAACTCGGAGCTCCCATATTGTTTCTTTAAATGTTGTTGGACTTTTAAGGCGTTAGCCTCCTACTCTGCATGTCACAGCTGGCAGGTCATTGTAGTTTGATGGGTGTGTCTGCCACACACTTCTCGATGTTCGCCCCTTGCCTGGCTGCCATGTTACGTATTTCTAGCCTAATCACATCACCCAATTGAACTTTTTAATTGTACGCTTCCAGCTAAAATGTAATTGCTTTACACCCAAGGCCTGCCACCTTCGAGAACTCTGTTTTGATGAGACAGTCTAGTCCACGACAAGAAAGTGCGAGTTGAAGCTAGAGTATGCTTTTTATTACCCTTTGCCTTTTTACCCACATAAACTTTGTTTGAGACACGCATATGGCTAAAAATCCGGCATGACTATAAGTAAGTTAAGCTCGATACCTGTTTTTGTATTCCTCGCTATTCACTGGACATAAAATAGTGGGAATGATTGCCTAACTACAAACCAGGACCACACGCCCCTTGCCCATACTTTGGACTGTGGCGTTCTTGAGGTCGTTACAGATGGAGATCAGCACTGATGCTATGCTTCCACCGTTCGTAATCTTGTCCCTTTGTCAGAGAGGAGTTTTGTTCAGTGAAGGTTGGTATGTTAGAACAATGCTTCTACATGAGTTGGCACAGGGACAGACCACTTTCTATTGGTCTGTAATTTGCAGGGTGAGAGTATTCAAGTTCATGCTTCTATAAAAAGCGTTTATTGTAGGATGTTTTCAAGTTGCTCTGAAACACTCCAGTTACTTAGGGATATGTTAATGAATACTCGAATCGGGATGACAGTAATGATTTGTTGAAGAAAGGTTTTATATATTTTTGAGGACAAGGGTTTGCAGAAGATCCTGATAGGTTTATAGCTTTAATTAGATCATTGGCTCCTTTTATTGATCGCCAGTTGAAAGACAGAATGTAGGTTGTTATTTGGATGTAACCTGCTTAGTAGGCATCTGATGCTGGGAACTTTTACTGCCCGTTTTTTGGAGGAAATGTGCTGTGAGGCTGCAGCTTTTTTGAAGTGGTCTGCTAGGGCTTTGCAGAGTTCCTGGGTGTGTCACACCACTGATGAGATGCATGCTTTTTTACGGAATTTAGTGACGAGAGAAAGTTATTTGCTTAGCCATGAGACCTCTGAAACGCAATGGGAGGAATGGTATCTCTTTGCTTCTTTGATGAAAGTTCTGATTTTTCTCTATTGTCTTTGGAGCCAAAAAATTTCATTTTGACGGTATGGCTTCTTTCAAAGGGTCCAGTTTCCCTTTTATTTACTTTTGTCTTGATTTAACCATTCTATTTTTCTAGAGATGATGTAGATTGCGTTTTGTGTTAGTTTGAGCCATTGCGTCAAAGGCCTTTGTCTGTCATAGGCAAAATTGCTATAAAGACTTTGAAGGGCTCTGTTAGGTAGGAGATAATTATGCCTGCAGTATTTTCAAGTCTAGTTTCTTCCATGGCGTAATTAACATACATGTAGAAGGGCCTGATGGCAAAGATGCTGGCTCATGATGTTATAGACGATTACATGGTAATTCCTCCAGACTGTAGCGTTGAGGGTGTCGCTTTTAATGGCGCTTATTATTAATAGGGTTCACTGCCCTGGTCTGCGCCACAGCACACCTTTAGTTGGGGGCGCCTGGTGTGCGCCCTTCCATACTGTAAATACTGTTCTCACTGCCACGAAGCGGTGGGGGCTTGTTTTGTTAGGCGCGGGGAGAGTGGGTGTGTGTGTGTGGCTCTGGGTGTGTGTGTGTGTGTGTGTGGCTCTGGGTGTCTGTGTGTGTGTGTGTGTGGCTCTGGGTGTGTGTGTGGTTCTGGATGTGTGTGTGTGTGTGGCTCTGGATGTGTGTGTGTGTGTGTGGCTCTGGGTGTGTGTGGCTGGCTCTGGGTGTGTGTGGCTGGCTCTGGGTGTGTGTGGCTGGCTCTGGGTGTGTGTGGCTGGCTCTGGGTGTGTGTGTGTGGTAGTAATTGCTGTCAGCTGAGCTCGTCCGTAGGGTTCAATAGGTCTCACATTTGCAAGAGATTAAGCTACTGGCAATGTAAATGACAATGCCATTTATTTATCCGTTTTCAAAACCAACACATAAATAAAAAAAATTTCATTTACAATGCCAATAGCTCTAACTTTTCCAAAGGCGAAACCGTTGCATTGTAAATGCTTGTTATATTGTGCTATTAATCAATGTTTTGTACCCATTATAAGAATGTCTGTTCTAACTGATTTAATACTTTTTTAATGTCACAATGAATTTGTTTATTTTATCATGTATATTTTGTATGTACGTCTTTTAAGATGAAATAATCGAATAAAGACTTCTTAAATGGTAAATGGTAATGTCTAGTAGCCCCCGTTTACCCCATAACCCTCAAGCCCCCTCCAGCCTCCCCGAATAAAGTCTGACAACCTCCACTTCTATTTCATCGACTGCATATTTGTCAACATTTGGAAAAAATAAGAGGGAGATTCAGAGACAAACCCTAGTTAAAATAATTACTCATTTAACTAGTCTTTTGTTTGGGGGGTAAAATAGTACACTTTTAGCTTCCAAAATGTGCAGTATTCTGCCTAAATTGAATAAAAGTACCACCTATGGGAGAGGATGTGGCATTACGGCCACAGCCATGTGTTGAAAGCAGCAGCAGTGCGCGCTTCCCTCACACAGAACAGGTAACACACAGACAGTAACACAGCAACCTTTACTTATTTATTTGAGATTATTATATAGCAATAGCTGGTTCCAAAGTTATCAGAACACTTTACAACAGCAAATGTTCACATGAAAGATAACAAGTCCATACAGAACATCTGATTCAGAGTCCTTTACTTATCATATAGCACTCATTCCTACTCTTACTATAAATGAACTTACTTCAATTTGTGCTTGCATCTACATGCTGCGGCCAGGCCCTACGAGTCGACGGCCACAGCAGCACAGGGCTGCACCACCAGGCTGGGTCTGACAGTCTGAGACCTGAGAGAAAAGTGACACAGTGCCTAGCTGCCAAGGTTTCAGATTGCTTATGTGTGACATTTTCATAATTTCAGTGTAATTATGAGTGACCTTTAAAGACTACCAACCATTATTTTCAATATTAAAAAAAATACAATTTACATATTTTCCACTTAATGATTTGGCGAAATGAACGCACGCGTCCCCATGTAAAAAGGAGGCACTAAAAACACATGGAAGGCAGTTCCATTCTTTCACATCCACACATGCATTCCAAAGCCCTGCCCCTCTTCTTCCCATTTGCCCCACTGAAAAGAAATAGACATGGTTCCCTGAGAGTAGGCATAGGCAGCACGGACATGTCTGTGGACTGAGCACTTGAGCAGCAATGCAGGAGCAGAGGCCCAGCGCCTAGATTCCTGAGCTTTGCGCGTGAATTGCAGGAGAGAGAGGGAGCTCGAGGCTTGGGAAGGGCAGAAGTGTGTATGTTGACAGCAGCGAGAGACTGTGAAGTGAGACTACTCAGGGGGGAGTTATGGTTGCAGGTGGAGTTTCTGACTGACTCCATGTATAGCAATGCATATCTCTGTGAGGAGAGTTTGTAACAGTGAATGTGCACAGGGGGCAGGGGCTGTGGGGTAGGTGTATTGAGAGACTGCAGGGAGGGAAAGTGAAAGGACAGAGACAACTGGAAATATTATGTGGCAGCGGATAATGTGGGGAAGGAGTTATGACCTGGGATTTTGGGAAAGACGCACAGTGGTGAGTGCACACACACCCTCTGCTCTGTGGCATCATGAATCTCAACCTAGACAAGGTAAAAAATGAAGTGTCACTTACTTAGATTAGGGGCTGGGCAGCAGGATACAGTCAGTCAACCAAACTGGGCGTCCTGGTCCACTCCTGGCGTCCTGATTCCTGAAGTTGAAGGCAGCTGCCAGCCAGGCCAGCTACTCAAAGACAGGGAGGGATTGGAGGCTGGGGCAGGCAGCAGGCAGTGCAGTGGAGGTGCACTGCACACAGACACCAAGGCAGGCAGCAGCCTGTGCACGCGAGCGGTGCTGTGCTGTGCGAACTGGTGATGACGACTCCATAGTCCTGACGAAAGCTGAGGATTAATTAAGTGGTGTGGTGGTAGTAAACCAACACTCACTCACTGCCGTGCTGTCACATTAGAGTGTGTGCCGCTGCCAGTGCCACACACTAGAGTCTAGTCTCTCAGAGTCCGACCTCGTGTGTGACAGTGTGAGTGGGAATGGGTCCACTCCGGGCTGTGGCTTTTCCCAAAGGGGAGGGGGGCACTCGGAGTGGGACTCTCATTCACCAAGCTCTTGCTTGGCCTCCTTCAGCCACAGGATCAATGCGGATTGCGGCAGCGGGCAGTCTGCTGATTACAGCCTTAGCCTAAGCCTTAGGCAGCGCACAAGGCACAACTTGAAACTAAAGCCTTATCCTTACCTGCAATGTTCTTGCCAAGCAGCCGCAGGGCCCAGGGGCCAAGGCCGTGAAGGTCTGCTGCGCAGCAGCGCAGGTAGCAGGTATAGCCTAGGCTATGAGCCTGCCAGAGCTGACAGACGGTCCCAACTGATGGCAGGCTGAGGGTGCAGTACAGTGTACTGGACGACGGGTAAGGTGGTATGTTGACTGTACAGGGCATCAGACCAAACAGATCACAGAGAGGTGGAGGTCCGGAGCAAGTAGGGTGACCAACTGGCATTGGTGCAAATTCAGGACGGTGAGTGTAAAAATTCAGGACAAAGGGTCAAAATTCAGGACACAAATTCAGGACAGGAGATCAAAATTCAGGACAAAACTTCAGGACAATTGGATACGTTTTACAGACACATCAGAGGTCGCGCAATAGTATATAAGTAAGCCCAGCCATATCCAAACATATTCAACCATTTGCAAACCTATCCATCATGTATCCTTCCATCTATCCTTTCACTCATCCATCCCTTCATCCATCCTTTATCCATCCATCCACCCTTTCACCCTAGCAATCTGTACACTCATCCATCCACTCTTCTACCCATCCATTCACTCATCCATCCAGCCATTTACCCTTTCACCCATCCAGCCATCCTTTCACTTACTCATCCATCCACCCATTCACCCATTCACGCTTTCAGTCATTCATCCTCCTCCCTTTCTCTCTCCATCGTCCCTTTCACTTAGCAATCCTTCCTTCCATCCATCCTTCCACCCATACATCTCCTCATCCACTCATGAATCCATCCATTGACCCTATCACTCATCCATTTATCCTTTCACTCCTTCACTCATCTATTCATCCTTTAGTCCATCTACCATCCCTTTCACTCACTCATCCATCCTTACATCCACCCTTTCACTCATCTGCCCATCGATTCACCCTTGCACTTATCAATTCATCAATCCATCCATCATTTCACTCATCCATCCATCCACACACCCGCTCACTCATCCACCTTTTTACTCATCCATCCTTACACTCATCCATCCACCCTTTTACCCATCCAGCTACCCTTCCACCCATACATCCAGCTATTTACCCTTTCTCCCTCCCATCCTTCCACCACTCATTCATCAATCCACCCATCCTCTTTTATTATCCATCTATTCAATATTTTATTCATCCATTCACCCTTTCACTAATTCATCCAGCCATCCAGCCATCCCTTCACTTACTCACTCGCCCACCTTTTCATATTAATTTTGAGCTGAGCCTTTTTGAGCTGCAGGAGCCATTCCTGGACTGGGACAGAAGCCACCCAGGGCAGAGACAGGATCCACCACAGGTGGGGGGGCGAGGGACAAAAGCCATCACTGGGGGGAGGGTGGGCAGGAGGGGGACCAGGATCCACCAGGGTGGGCACAGGGGTGGGCATGCGGTATTCTAGTATCATCTTGGTCTCTTCCAGGGTGGGGTAGGGATCCTCACCCCCTCCTGGACAAGACAATGAGAAGTCAGACTCTCTTTCCAAAGTTTTTCTTTTGCCATCCCCCACTGTGATGTACAGTACTTAAAGGAGATATTCCAAGAGAACTGATTTAACCAATTGTCCTCCATACTTTGTTAATCAGTGTGGGTGCGATTGTGCCATTTCTTTATTTTATTACATTAAAGACTTCTTGTTTGAAGAATCGAGGTTTGTTTACAATTTAGTGACAGTAATTAAGCTGTGTGCTGTGTAGAGAACCCCGTGCTGCCTCGGTGTAATCCAGACCGGTTGTAGGATGTTTGGGGCCCTGGGCAGAAAGGGAATGTCTCACACAAATTGCAGAGACATGACGCATTCAGGGCTGTTTGCATCTGAATAGATGCCCCCTGCTCCTGAAGCTGCACCCCCTCCCTCTCAGTCACCTTCAAGCACCTCTTAACAGCTCATCAAGGGCTGGAGGTGTGAGGGGTGGGGGCTGCAGCTTCAAGAGCAGGGTGCATCTATTCAGATGCAAACAGCCCTGAATGCGTCAAGTCAAGTCAAGAAGGGAGGTGGGTGGAAGCTGTGCGGGCTTTAGGGAGGTGTGATCGGTGCCCGGGGTTAAAATTAAGGACAAATGGCGTCCGTTAAAGAATCCTTCACGGACAACGGACAGACCGCCGAAATTACAGACTGTCCGTGAAATTTACGGACGGTTGGTCACCCTAGGAGCAAGTCTGCCTGCTGCAGCCTGCAGCGCCTGCCTGAGTTTTACAACCACCACGTATTGACAACGGGAGAAACGGCTCGAGATGACTGCAGTCCACTCTTTCTGACGTCACCCCAGCATTATATTGAACCACGCGGGGCTGGCCAAAAATGATGCCCATGGCCGTCATTGGTAGCGCTTTTGCGCACTACAAGATTGACGGCCCTGGGGACACCCATCGGCCCGCACACACTACTACCAAGCTAGGTGGTGATTTCTGTGGTGCAGTGCTGCGTATGTACAAAGCAGGTGCGCTTGCACTTGCACACTTACAATGTTACACACAAATTCACATGTTGATTGTGATGCATTCATGCTGCTGCTCTTAGAGGATGGTGGGTGGGGTCATGCGTGCACAGGCAGGCCCTGGGTCGGTCCTCCTCCAATGAGTAGCGCTGCTGCACTGATGTTAATGTGCGCAGCGCACTCATTTGCCACTGGACCTTCACTCCACAGACTCATCATGGTCGGCACCGCCCACAGCTAGTAAATTGCGCACACTGGCCTAAATACAGCCCAAAAAGTAGCCCCCGCCAGGTATGGGTTTTTCACGCACTATTGGGAAAAAGCGCCCAATTATTCGGGAAATAGCCCAATCTGGCAACACTGCTTCCCAGAGTATTCTAAGGAACAACTAGAGTGCTAACAGCCTTACTTATGACAAACGTATAGCACACCTGAATTGGAATAAAGTTGTAACTCTTAAAAGATTTAATTTAAAAAGGAACAAAATGAGGGGGTTCATTTTGCCATAGAAAGTATGATTAGTGCTGCAGAAAGAAGAATTAGGGCACATTTTGAGTGACTTCTCAAATCCTCTTCTATTTTATTCAAAAAAAGTCATGCAGACTGAAACATACACTTTCAATACCAGCAGCAGACTTCCCTGGTGAGCAATAGCTTTACTACAGTGATCTAATGAACTAGAGTGCTATTATTCAGAATTTATGGCAAATGTGTGACATATCTGAATACCTTCTTGATGGAATCAAAGTAAAAAAAAAAACATTTTTCTGCTGAGACTTCAGTAAATGAGGAATTTAGGAAACTTCATAACAAATAAAGCTCCCAAGATGGCCACCAGAGACAAAAGAGCCCAAATGTAGCACACATATCATCCAGATGTAGCCCACATGTAGCCCAATGACAGAAGTGTGAAAAACACTTTTTATTTTTTGTATTGTTGCAGTTTTATATAGTGCAGACTTGTCAGGTATTGGAGTGCTTTACATGAGCATTGGTTACATCACACAAGAACAAATTCATTTTGGTTGTAGACATGGGGAGAGTGAGTGATTTGTCCAGAATCACAAAATGTCGAGCTAAACCAGAAACTCCAACCTGGTTCCCCAGTTGCAAAGTCTGCAGCTCTGGAAGTGACCACACTGGGCAGGCAGGAAGGGCAGTGGCAGCACAACAGACTATGGAGGGCCGTGGAATGGGTAGCAGGGGGAGAGAGTCTATGGCAATATAATAGGCCATTGTGGGCAGAAGGAAGAGTCAGTGGTAGTACAACCATACATGCCAACAGACCTGATTCAGCCAGGAAACGTCCCATGTTTTAAAGCCCAAATGGGCTTTATTTGATTTGTCTCCTGTCTTCAATCTCCTCTTTTTCAATGTAAGTCAAAGGGGAAAATAAATACCCCAGTTTTTTTTTCAAAATCTCCCTCTTACCAAGTTCAAAATGTTAGCAAGTATGGTACATTGGATCATGGAAGGCAGGAGGAATTGGACTCGGATAACAGAGGGCAGGAGGGACTTGGAGAGGTGCACCAAACTGACCCTACAGGGCAGGCTTTGCAGCAGCATAATACACCACACAGGGCATGCGGGACGGGAGTGCAGCACAACAATCCATATGAAAGAAATAGGGAGGGGACAGGAACATGCACATGGATAACAGAGAACAGAGGGGAAAGAAGCAATGGTAGCTAGGTGACCATAATGGACAGACAGAAGAGAAAGCTGCAGCATAACGGACCATAAAGGGCAGAAGGGACGGATCAGGGGAATTACAGTTGAACAGACAAGCCAGGAGGGAGTGATTAGGGGTCTACACATGCTGGGGGCAAGGAAGCAGGGCAGAAGCAGCAAGATGACAATGGAGGTCAGGCAGATGGGCACTAGAAGCAAGACACACCATGGGGAGCAACAGTGAGACTATAACGGCATACACACAGACAATGGAGGGAAGGTGGAGGGGGGTCAGGGGCAGCTAGCACACCACACAGGGAAGGTGGGAGGGGCTGTGGCAGCACAGAAGACCATGCATGGCAAGCAGGAGGGTTAGGGGCACCACAATGACTATGATGGGCAAGAAGGAGGGTGCAGAGGCATGCACAAAGGACCTTGGAGGATAGAAGGGAGGGTCAGGACCTGGCACAGACAAGAGAGTTCAGCGATAGGGGCCTCACAACAGACCATGCGGGACAGGCAGGAGGAGCAGTTTCAGCACAACAGAACAGGGAGGGCAGAAGGGTGCGGCAGTAAAATGGACTATGCAGGACAGGAGGAAGGGGATAGGGGCATGGAATGTGGACAGGCAGGGTTGAGGTGGCAGGGACAGGTTACAGTCATCTGACAATGCTATGCAGGTGGGAGGGGAGTGGCAGCTCAACAGAACACTCAGAGTATATAGGAGTGGCAGGTCCATGGAACATGATGGGCAAAAAGGAAGGCGAATGGGCATGCACACAGACATTGGAGGGAAGGGGGAAGGAGAATAGGGACAGCAAGCTAAGCACAGAGGAAAAGCAGGAGGTCAATTATCGGACATAGAATTGGGCAATGGAGGGCAGGAGGAGTGGACTGGTACATCATGCTAAATGGAGGGCAGTGAAATCACATCACACCATGCATGGAAGGAGGGAGGAGGCTAGTGCATGGATTCAGACAACCAGACAACAGAGGATAGGGAGGAGGTGGATGGGGAAGCAAGCTAACTGTTTAGAGAAGGCGGGAAGGCTATTGGCAGAACAACGGCCACACAGGGCTATAATAAGGGAGCAGGGACACAGACTTGGACAATGGATGGCTACGAGGAGGGAAGGCAGGAGCAGCAGGTTTGGGTGTGGGCAGCACGATGCCAGGCCCTGCATCCAACCCCCACCATTCAATTTCAAATTCATACACCACCAGTGAAATTCATTAGTTATAGTTACCTGAGCTAACTATAACTTATGCCCCCGCAATGTACTGCTAATGACCTCAGACATTACAACATTCATGACATGGTCAGTTACATCACTCATGACATCTCAAATACGCTGTGAAGGGAATGGAACTATAATCGCTAGAAATTTATTTAGGGATAGTGTGTGTATGTTAACACCCCTTTTTTTTCTTTTCGCTTCCGTGTAAGAACCATTCTAATACGCAACGTGCCCAGATTAATATGGCAGACAGCCTTTCACTTTAAAGTAATGTGTAGTCCATTGTTTATGTTGATGTTTGCAATCCTAAGTATGTTTATTATGAATAAGTCATGTTGACGAATATACACGGGGCAAGATATGCTGAAATGACATTGTGCAAAAACAACAGTTGATAGACAGAATGCAGAACAATGTCATACTTTCACCCCAGTACAGAGATCTGGGCCTAAATCCATTGTTTTTTTATCACCATGCCATTCTATTTTGAACCCAGTCATATGCAAATCAGTCTTGACCCTGTGCCCCATGGGAACAGGCCAGCTCGAACTGCCAAGCCAGGTCCTCCCTGGACTGGAAACAAGCATTCTAGGACCGGTTTCAGGCTTCCAGTCCTCATCAGTCAGGATAGCTGATTCCAGTGGAGAGCACGGGACTCAAGTCTGAGCATACCCGTCCCACTTAGATTGATAAATGCAAAAACAACAGTTGATGGACAGAATGCAGAACAACGTCATACGTTCACCCCAGTACAGAGATCTGGGCCTAAATCCATCGTTTTTTTGCTCACCATGCCATTTCAGTTTGAACCCAGCCATATGCAAATCAGTCTTGACCCTGTGCCCCATGAGAACAGTCCAGCCCGAACTGCCAAGCCAGGTCCTCCCTGGACTGGAAACAAGCATCGTAGGACCGGTTTCGGGCTTACAGCCCTCGTCAGCCAGGATAGCTTGATTCCAGTGGCATGGAGAGCACGGGACTCACGCCTGAGCATACCCGTCCTACTCTGTGTGACAAATGCAAAAACAACTCCTGAGGGACAGAATGCTGAACAATGTCATACATTCACCCCAGTACAGAGATCTGGACCTAAACCCATCGTTTTTTTGCTCACCAAGCCATTCCAGTTTGAACCCAGCCATATGCAAATCAGTCTTGACCCTGTGCCCCATGGGAACAGTCCAGCCCGAACTGCCAAGCCAGGTCCTCGCTGGACTGGAAACAAGCATCCTAGGACCGGTATCGGGCTTTCAGCCCCCATCAGCCAGAAAAGCTTGATTCCAGTGGCATAGAGAGCACGTATGAGAATATCTGTCCCACTCGGGGTGACAAATGCAAAAACAACAGTTGATGGATGAATGCAGAACAATGTCATACATTCATCCCAGTACAGAGATCTGGGCCTAAATCCATCGTTGTTCTGCTCACCATGCCATTCCAGTTTGAACCCAGCCATATGCAAATCAGTCTTGACCCTGTGCCCATGGGAACAGGCCATCCCAAACTACCAAGCCAGGTCCTCCCTGGACTGGAAACAAGCATCCTAGGACCGGTTTCAGGCTTTCAGCCCTCATCAGCCAGGACAGCTTGATTCCAGTGGCATGGAGAGCACAGGATCACGTCTGAGCATACCCGTCCCACTCGGGGTGACAAATGCAAAAACAACAATTGATGGACATAATGCAGTACACTGTCATACATTCACCCCAGTACAGAGATCTGGGCCTAAATCCATCGTTTTTTTGCTCACCATGCCATTCCAGTTTGAACCCAGCCATATGCAAATCAGTCTTGACCCTGTGCCCAATGGGTACAGTCCAGCCCGAACTGCCAAGCGAGGTCCTCCCTGGACTGGAAACAAGCTTCCTAGAACCGGTTTAGGGCTTTCAGCCCTCATCAGCCAGGATAGCTTGATTCCAGTGGCATGGAGAGCATGGGACTCACGTCTGAGCATACCCGTCCCACAAGGGGTGACAAATGCAAAAACAACAGTTGATGGATAGAATGCTAAACAATGTCATACATTCAACCCAGTACAGAGATATAGGCCTAAACCCATCATTTTTTTGCTCACCATGCCATTCCAGGTTGAACCCAGCCATATGCAAATCAGTATTGACCCTGTGCCCCATGGGAACAGTCCAGCCCGAACTGCCAAGCCAGGTCATCCCTGGACTGGAAACAAGCATTCTAGGACCGGTTTCGGGCTTTCAGCCCTCATCAGCCAGGAAAGCTTGATTCCAGTGGCATAGAGAGCACATCTGAGCATATCTGTCCCACTCGTGGTGACAAACGCAAAAACAACAGTTGATGGACAGAATGCAGAACAATGTCATACATTCACCTCAGTACAGAGATGTACTTGCCACAGCAAGTGAGGGTTTCATAGCAGATCGCCTAATTTCCTCCCGAGCAAGATTGAGAGGACGTGTGGTCTGGAGATGCTTGTACATAGAAGCACTGCAACAAGAGTACTTTTTTTTCACTGCCTCTTGACAGGAACCGGTCACAAATTTTGCACGTCACCTTTCTCGCATTTACTTTCTTCTCTCCCGGTGGAAAAGTGAAAAATTTCCACACAACAGATTCCGGCCTCTGTGGACATGGTGCCTCCTGCAAGAATTCTTCTTCAGAAGATACTTCCTCCTCCTGCTGCTGCTGCTGCTGTCCAGATGCCATTTTGTTTGATATTTTTTAAAAAACACCAAAAAAACTAGCAAAAAGTGTTCTTGTAGGAAAAGAGATGTCTCTCTAAAGATGCTCCAACAAGAATGATTAAAATGGGTGTGGTTCTTCAATAGTTACAGTGGGAAATGTTAGAAACCAATTAAATCTTTTTTTTGAGGTCACATGGGATCCGCGCACTCTGCGCTCACGAAGCACGCACCCGACGTGACTTCCCTAAAATATATTTAAAAATAATAAAAGTTTATTATAAATACAAATATATTCTTTTTATGAATATCGTAGATAATCTCTTGCCCTAATAGGTATATTAAAGACACACACATATCATTTTAGAACAAAAAAAAAATTTCGGGAGTCGCGCACCCATCGCACCCCAGCACATTTAAGACGTCATGCGGGACCCGCCACCGCACGAGCGTCGCATACCGTAATGTGCATGTGTCGCGAATGCGCGGGAGTAAGAGTCGCGGACTGGTCGCATACCAATCGCGCACATCACGTAATATTAAATGTATATGATGTAACTGAAAAACACGCAGCCGTCGCACACTGTACGCGGATCCTTCATGACTTTTATAAAATGGCAGCTAGAATCCGCGCACCCACCATGCTGTGTACGCTTTGGGTGTGCGACTCACAAAAAAAAAAAAATTGGAGAAAAAAAAAATTAAAAAGAAAATAATATGAATATATTTAAAGAAAAAAAGAAAACAAAAAAATGTAAACAATATTTCAGTTTGACTTTTTGTGCAATTTTTTTGCAATTTTCAGAAAAATATATAATATTATTTAATGAATAAAATATTTATAAATAAACAGTTAAAAAACTGTAGAAAATCAGTACAAAAAAATAGGAATAACTACTATTACACTTAAAAATTTGCATTTAAAAAAACTTTTAAACTCACTGAAAAAACCATAAGTTTCAGAGATGATATAGTTAGAAATTAGCATTTAAAAAAGCTTTGAAATTCACTGAAAAAAAACATAAGTTTCAGAGACGTTATAGTTAGAAATTAGCATTTAAAAACCCTTAGAAATTCACTGAACAAACCATAGATTTCAGGGGCGTTATAGTTAGTTGGACATTTTACTTGCTCAGCTAACTATAACTCGCGCGCCCGCAATGCACTGCTGATAACGTCACATATTACATCATTGATGACATGGTCTGTGACATCACTCATGACATCATTGATGACATCTCAAATGACATCACTATTGCGATTACTAATGAGATCATCCTTGTGATAGAGTGGCAGACCTAATATAACCTTTGATACACACACTCAAAAATGCAAACTAACATTTTCAAAACAATGGACATACCAATACCAGTTACAACACACCTATTCAGTAATTCCAAGATCCACACACACATACATTCACCAACAGTCCACCAACAGTCCCTATACAGTCACTCATACATGTAATCACTCATCATATGTACTCATACACCTATACATCCTGTTACACACCGCTATTCATCCATAGAGTTACTCACACACATAGTCACACATGCAAACAAAGTATCAAACATCCATTTACTTGCGTATACAGTTATACACACCTTACCACACTTACTTCTACGAAAATGTAGACACACTTACTCTCTCAAACAATCACCTATAGAAACACCTACTTATTTGTACAGATCCTGTCGCAGAGATCTTGCGAACCTACGACTGGGTCAGGTTCTTGTAAGGAGCACAGGGAATCGACAATCTTAAAGAGCTCCCTGGGTGAGGAAAGGGACATAGTGCGTTTTGAGAAAAACTCCTGTTTTTCCTTAATGATCGTGGCCTTATACTCTCCCAGTAACCGCTTGTGGCAATCTCTATCAGTCGACTTCCAGGATTTCCGCCATTTCCTCTCCTGCCTCCTGCACTTCTGCCTCAGGAGTCTCAAGGACTCTCAAGGACTTCATCATTTCTTAACCCATCCTGATGCCATTGTTTGATTTTCTGACATAGTTCAATAGCGAGATCATTAGTTGGATTGTACCTAGCACAAAATAATTCTCTGTGTTCGTCAATTGGCGGAGTGCTTCATCAATGTAATCCTGCTTATTTAAGATGACAGTATTACCGCCCTTGTCTGCTGGCTTTATTATAATTTGATTGTTGTTTTGTAATGATCTCAGGGCATGGTGTTGTAAGATAAATTCTACTTTCGCTGAGTGTGTTTGATGTTTTCCATGGTTTCCAGTTCTGCCACCACCAGATCATGGAAAGTGTCCACTTTGTTTCCTGGATAGAGCATGGGACAAAATTTCGATTGACTCTTGAAAGTGGTCTTACAATATTTGTTCATGGTGATCCCCATCTCTTCCAAGACTTTAGTGTCTGATTTAGTAGTTTCCTCAATGTTATGGGCCAATTCATATGCAGTTCTCAAATTGTTAATTTCCGCTATGATGTATGATTGATCTCTCTCTGATATTGGTGTTACAGAAGTAGTTTCATTCATTTCAGGGATAGTTGGTAGTTTGGTGAAGAATTTTTTCAATTTCATTTTGCTGACATATTTATACATGTCTAACTTAGTCTCTACTGAATTTTGATGTCTTTCAGAACTGAATGTTAAACTTTTCTTTAACAGACTGCATTTATCATCTGTTAGAGTATACCTTGATAGGTTAATGATTAATTTCTGATCATTATTCATAGATGTTTCTTTCTTTCCTTTTATCACTTCCTTATCACTGTGCGATTGCGAAGTTGATAGCCTCTTGTTCTTTCTGAGGTTTCTTTTTGTCTTCCGTCATTTTCTGTCCGGATTGGTGTCCCTCTCCCCCTTGCTCTGGTTCTTCCCATTCCCCGACCTCTTCCTCTTCCCCTCGGATTTTGTTGATCCTGGTACAGGATCTTCATTTCGTCTAAAAAAGAAAGTTGACGTGGGAAGATTTGTCTGGTTTCGCCCTCACATAAGTCAGATTAGGACTCACTCTGGGTAGTTTAGGGGGATTCCAAAATTGGTCTTTTTTTGTCTAGTTGCTGTCTTAAGTTATTGAAGTGCATGCAAATGTGGAAATGGTTCCTTGCTCATAATCACATTCGTCCCGTCGGAACCTCCGTTGTTTGCATTCCTGTACTTCAGTTTCATGTTTATCTAGATTTTTCTCCATCTCTGATCTTAATTTCTTCATATTGTTCCTCTCCCACTCTTCCAACATTTCAGGTCTGGTATCTTGATGATTAGGTAGCGTGAAAATGCGTAACCCTCTGGGGACTCTTCCGCATTCCACGTGTTTTTTCAGGGTTATTTTTTCCCAGCTCCTTGATATTTCCTTCCGTTGTAATCTTTCTGGTTGCAGGAACAATTGTTTGATATTCTTTGAACCTCTGTTATCTGCTTTATCCCCAATAGGGTTCTCTTTGTGGGAAGTTTGTCCCTTCTGGAACAGTGTTTCTGCCGTTTCCCGGCATTTCGCTGCTCCTGCCTCAATGAGCACTGTTGTCTTTGAAAGGAATTGTAAGTAAGCTTTTTTCGTTTCTTCTGTCTTTCTATATCCAATATGCTAATTGATAAAGACCATCACAAGCCTCTTGTACTCCTCTAAATATTTGAATTATGTCATCTACTTGTCATTGCCTGGAAAATGTGAACAATAAAGTAGTACTGTGATTCAGAACTACTAGTACCACAATAAAGGGCACTGGTGGATACCTAGTATATATCTATAAGAGAAATAGATAAGGGACTCTGTAAACTACTGTGAACAAGATCGTGAAGATCGAAAAGCGGTGGAGGAGGAGAGCTCTCTGACCTAATAAAGAGCTGAAAATCTGAAAATCATCGAGGTGTGTTCTGTGATTTTGTTCCTTGTTGATATATATATATATATAAAATCTACTGGTGGTCGCCAGTAGGTAGTTATAGTTAGTTATAGTTAGGACCCAGTTACCATAGGAAAATGGCAACATTCTAGTCCCAATAACTTTGGCGCCGATTGACGGATCTTCGCGGTATTTTCTAAACAAATTCTTTGTTGATACCAGCTCCTATGTTGAAAGTTGGGGGTGATTCGTTACGGGGAGGCCGAGAAAAAAGGGGGTCCCAAAACGTGTTTTCTCCATGTTAATTTCCATAGGATATTTTAGACAAGGCTACAGGTCGAACGGGTGAACGGAATTACCCCAAATTTGGCATGGAGAAGGGTCTTGGTCTAGAAAGCACGCTTTTGTTTATTTGGTGTAAATTTGTTCAGTAGTTTTTGAGAAATATCGAAATTTACAGATATTGATATTTGGTAATTCTGCCATCTGATTGGCTGAGGCGTTACGAGTATGAGCTTGCTGCTGATTGGCTGTGAGCGGTGCGAGCAGTTGCAACTAGGAAGTGTTGGCCGCCATTTTGTGATTCAGTTGAAGTGAGTAAAGAGAAAAAAGGGGGAAAAAGGGGAAAAAGGTAGAAAATAGGAGGGTAAGAGCACTGTAACCTCCGTGGGGTGTTTAGGGTGTGCTATAGAGGGGGTGCGAAGCAAAGTATTCACCCCTACCAGTGTGAAAGTAGTGGGCTACGGAAATTAAGTGAGGTATTGCGTAGAGTCTAATGCGGGTAAGGCGAGCTGGTGCGGGACTCGGGGATTAAAGCGTGAGCCCAAATTGTGTCTTATGCTGTGAAGTTATGTGCCGTGGCCGCTGCACTACAGTTGTGGAAGTAGTGTCCGCATGTGTTTATAACTACTTGGATGAACTTTTGTTTAGAACATTGTAGCTTGTGTATGGTGCTTAGGTGGTGTTGTATAGGGACTGCAAAGGTAAATCAAACGGTATTTGTAAAGCACAGACTACTCACCCTTATGGGTGAGTAGAGCTGGGGATCAAAGCGAGAGGTCTGCTGCAAAGTGAGATGGTCTGGCCGCTGCGCCACAGCTGTGTGGAGAATAAATGTTGGCAAGGGTACGGGAGTTGGCATTATATGGCCCCAAAATAGTGGGCTTAAGTTGTAAGTTATAGGGTGGTTCTAAAAAGAGCCCTTGTGTTCATTAGTTGGAGCTATATATAAGCGCGGATGCACAGCTTCAAGTTATTCAGGAAAACTCTGTTTCCCTGATCTGTGAAGTGTACTCCATCACTTCTGTATATATCTGCCATATCAAGACATATGTTGTTGTTGTAGATGGAGCCCATTTTGTGGTCTCTGAGGTATGCAGATACAGCTTTGTTGACTTTTCTCCTAGATTTTTCAATCTGAGGACAAAATTGTTTGGACCATTTCCACTTCTGTCTTTGGCATATATTGGAACATACAAAGACAGTTTGAGGCAAAAGTAACATCAATTGTCCAAAGGTGTCCTTCATAAGCATTTTCAAACCTACCCAAGTCAATGTGCCTAGGTTGTTTCCCCCACAGTGCACAATCATGAGGTCAGGGTGTTGGAGATGCAAACAGGTTTTAACCAAAATCAACAATTGGTGCCACTTCAGTCCTCTCTGTCCAAACCAGTAAATGTCCACATTTTGTAAACCTAGGTCTAAGTCAATACATCTCTGTTCTGCATACCTCTTGCACCAAAAAACATAGCTATGTCCTACGATCCACTGTAGCATTTTGAAGGTATGGCTGGAAGGTATGGAAAGATGTCTGTAGCTCATGCAGTTCCTTCGTAGAATAAGAGATATGTTTAATGATGGGGAACTAGTTTCTTTTCACATACAAAACGGTACCTGATTGGGAGATGAAACGCATTGTTTTTTAAAAGTAGGGTGCACATTCATTTTCTGGAAAAGTATCTTTGTGATTGGTTAAGAAAAAGCAGTTTGCAATTGGAGTACATATTATAGGATAAAATTTGCTCAACTCAACCACACCTGCAACGTGCATTTGGAAGGTACTGTTCGAACTTAAAACTATCGTGAACTTTTCACCTGCATGTGCAGTTAAATGTTCGAGAAAATGTTGCAAATAAATATTGTTAGGTTTAAAAAAAATTGATGAACTTTTAACCTCCACGTGTTGTAGAATGTTCTAGAAAGTGTGTTGATAGAATATATTGCATTTCTGACTTCAATGTGTACTTGAATATTAAAAAAACTGTTTATATGGAAAAGTAGAGAGAAGTTTTGAAAGCTAACAGAATCAAGGATATATTGTAAGTTGTTCTTTATTACCTACTGGCAGTCGCCAGTAGGTAGTTATCACTGTTAACGGTCTGAAAATGCGGTGTTGCTCAGAGTGGCATGGTGCTGATATGATATGGTGCTACACTCGGGTATTAAACCGAGAGTCTAAACCGTGAGGTCATTGCTGTAAAGTGATGTGGTCTGGTGTTTGTAGCATACGTGTGCAAGTAGAGTTAGTAGGCATTTATACCATACAGGGAGTGGGAAGCGAACTACTGACTGCTACTGTGTGTTAATAGTATACCGGAAGCGGGAAGCGAAGTAGCTACTGGTGTGAAGACTTGGGGATGAAACCAAGCTGATTGCTGTAAAGTGATGGGCTCTGGGCGCTGTAGGATATCAGCCGAAGTAGTATAAGTGTGTAAGTGGTGTTAGTATGCGTTTATAGTATATAGGGAGTGGGAAGCAAACTACTACCATTACTGTGTGAAGACTCGGGGGATTAAACCATGAGTCTAAATTGTGAGCTCATTGCTGTAAGGTGATGTGCTCTGGGCACTGTAGCACACCTGTGGAAGAAGTGTTAGTGTACATTTATACAATATAGGTAGTGGGAAGCAAAAGACTTACCCCTACCGGTCTCAAGACTCGTGGATGAAGTCATGTGCTCTGTGTAGTATTCCAATGTAAGTCATAGTACAATGTTAATATGTAATTCTAATAGAATCTAAGTATGTAATGGTAGAATGTAGGGCTGTCATCAGGGGAACCTTGCGGAGTTTGTACACGGTGCTGGATTCGACGGTTGCTTTGCTGTCTGCTCCTGTTGGTGGTTGTTTCAGGTGTCTTGTTTTCTTGGAATAAATCTACTTATTGGATCCACTGCTGTCTGCCTCTTCACTAAATAAATTTGGCGCCGAGTAGGAGAAGGCAAAAAGAAGGCACCACTCACCAATATTTCAAAATTGTTTGCGTTGTGCTGAAGACCCGTTTTCATCGTGTAGCTATTTCTACTCATGCCAAGGTCATTGGCTCATTGAACTATGTCATCCGACTTCTGGTAGGATTAATATTTTTAGATTTTGCGCTTCCTCTGCTTCTTTACTACATTCTGGTCACTGTACTACACGTGTGTAAGTAGTGTTAGTATGCGTTTATACTAACAAATGCATCATGCAATCTAACTGTCTTAAGCTTTATGGCAGTAAGACTGAAGCTCTGCTGCTGGAAGCTAAACCCATTATCTGGTCTCCAAAGTGGTGGCCTTCAGAATTGGGCGAATGTCCAACATCTGCCCCATAGGCCAAAAATCTGGGGATCATTTTTGACTGTAGATTGTCATTCGACAATCAAGTCAATTACCTTTCCTCCAGTGTCTGGCTTATTCTGAAAATGATTAAAAAGATCTGTGCCTTTATCCCGCTTGAGGCCATAAAAACGGTAGTGACTGCTCTTGCCATATCCAGATTGGATTATGGCAATGCATTGTATTTGGGGATCCAAACACAATTCCTGAAGAAAATACAACAACTGCAGAATGCGGCAGCCAGGTTGATTTTGGACATACCTAAATATGAGTCAGTCTCTAAACAGCTGGATGCACTGCACTGGCTACCAGTTAAAAAAAGAATAGTATTTAAAGCCTTGTGTATTACCTATAATGCACTCCAGGGGAAAGGCCCCTCCTATTTGACGGCGCGCTTAAAATACTACGCCACGTCTAGGAATCTTTGTTCTACCCAACAAAAATTACTGCAAATTCCGAGGTTCAAACAAGTACGCTGGGGAGGCAGGAGCTGCTCAGAGCTGCCAAATCCTGGAACCTTTTACCATTTGCAATTAAAAACAGCATGGATCTTAAAACATTTAGGAAAGCAGTAAAAACATGGTTATTTCAAACCGACCTCTTATCTGCTTGTACGGGCCATCTGCTCACTAGTTTGGTCCATAGCACCAAGACACCTCCGGGCAATCGTTGCACTTTATAAATCTAAAAAATCTAAAAATCAAATCAAATCAAATCATGGTCCTAGGGAGGGCGACCTCTCAGGCGCAGCTCATACAATGTCCCGGGGCGTGCATTCGTGGGACATTTATGTTTGCTATTAGAGGGTGATGCCTGGCTTCCACCCTGTGATAGCAAATACTTGTTCAAATACTTTAAGCGAGAGGAGGAATACCTCGTATCGCTGTAATAGAGGGGATGCAGATGGTAAGAATGGAGAGAAAAGAACAAAAAAAGAAAAAAGCAGGGTCTCACCCATTCTTTTAAATGAGGCCCCTGGTGGGTAATGTTTTGTTGCCAATCCAATTATTAGATTGCTGGGTCTCTGTAGGACTGGGGATCTTAATGTCACATGTAAATTAGGCACGGAAGGGCACAGAGACGTTTTGCAGCCTATAGGAGCGCCACCTTCCCGGTAGTGTTTACTAATTGTTCTGGGAGTTCGAGGACAACTGAAGTCCGGGGATCGCCACACTCTGGGTCTTCATTTAAATATGCAGGGTGGGCCTCGGCTTTCCCTGAAGCCTCGGTGGTCCTCGACAGTGCCTTATTTGTTCTGTAATCATATGGGCAGTACTTATGGTGTTATAAAGTGATACACTCATAGAACTCTTGCAGTTGTACAATTACACAGGCTTTATTTGTCAAATAATCAGTTAGATTATGTTTGGTAGGTGATCTCTAATATTAAATAATTTTGTCCCTAAAATCTCCTTTAAACAGATGATTTTCACAATAAATAATAGACAAGTGTTGTCAGAAAAAATGACCTATACACTCAGTTATTTATTTGAAATAAAAAGTAACCTTTATTAAAACAAACAAATAGAAATTTAACTTTAATAGAAGAAACAGTATAATTAAAAAAACGTGGGTTGGACTCCGGTTGAAGCAGCGTAGGAAACCTGCAAGACAAAAATTAAACATAAGTATGTGTGCTATGTGGAAGAGGTATTGAAAGGTAGTCCGAATGAAAGGACGACAGTGAGAATGGAAGGGAGGGAGAGTGGGTGGAAGGGAGAAGGGGAGGGAGAGTCAAAAGAAGAGAGGGAGGAGGAGACAGAGTGTCGGCCTATTGCACCCAGCCCTTAGTGTTTACCCTCCCGTCACCCGTTTGTCTAGGACACTGGGGTCCACAAGAAAGAGTGTGATTCAGCAAGTCCTTAAAATTAAATACATGGGGCCAGAATTTATGGGCAATATTACCAAGGAATGGCAATAACACTATACCACTTTAGCGGCAGGAAACTGCTGCTAAAGCGGCGATAAGGGGGTGATAATATGCCCTTGGGAATGCCCAGGTTCTGGTGTGAACCTGGGCTTCTATGGGAATTCACAAGGGCATATTATCAACCCCCTAACACCGCTTTAGCAACCGTTTCCTGCCGCCAAAGTGGTGATAATGTTATCGCCGTTCTTTGATAATATAATCCTACATTATTAGCTACGGGAAAATCGCTTGCATGCACCTGTGCCCCCAGGGTGCTGCACCCCAATCCCTTCGCCCACACTGTGCTCAATTGTAGGTCTTGCACACCAAGGCTTCACTGCTCACCTGCCATCACTGGCGTGTCCCACGACGTGTTGGTGCAAGCTCCTATTCCGGGGTACGTTTGTACGGTAGACCAGGTCTCCGGTCGGGGATGGTGACTTGATACCTTGATCGAAGGTGTCAGAATGCTAGGGCATCATTGCGGGGTCAGCTCCCGCTCCGCCCTTCATGTGGCAATCAATTGAATGTCGGAAAAGGGAGAAATAATTTAATGGTGGAAACGTCTGGAGGTAAATGAAGATTTATTTCAAGCTTGATAGAAAATAGGAGTTGAGTGCATCCTTCGTTTTTGAAGTTTGATCTACCAACTGTCAGTGGTAATCATGGTTCAAAGAGGAGTTGGAGTGCACGAGAATACTCAAGGTTAAATAATATGTTATGCTAATGTTCACATACAAAGGAACAGAGCACATGCTAGAAGCATAATGTGCATGTGTAATGCAGTGGCGGGAGCCTGTGTGCATGTACACTTAGTACGGAGCTCACTACAGTGTCCGAAAAGCCAACAACATGTGTCTGTCGGGCAGCGGTGCCCGCTGGCTCATGCCTACAGCACGGTCCAGCAGGTCCTTAAAATTAAACCGATGTGACTGAATGAGGTTAGAGATCACATTATTACGCACAGAAACATCGCTTTTTCGCACGTGTGCACTCAGGGTGATGCACCCCACCCCTCCCTCAGCATCGCACTCAACAGGTATCTGTAAGGCAGCGCGGCCTGTAGGCTCAGGCCTCCCTTATGGTACAGCAGGTCTTTAAAATAAGACAGAGATGTGACTGAATTAGGTCAGAGATCACATCATTATGCCCGGCAATATCGTTTGTTCGCACCTGCGCAGCGAGGCTGGAGCACCCCACCCCTCCCACTGCACTGTGCTCAATTGGACGCCCTGTGCACCCAGGCCACTCTGCTTACCTGCTGTCATTCTTGTGTGAGCAAACACTACGGGCAGCAGTGCTCACAATTCAGATGGAGTGTTGATTGCAGGAGAGTGTACACCACATGGATCCATTTCTTAGACGACGAGCAGTAGGGCTGTAGGGCTCACAATTTAGAGCCTGTGTTGATTGCCAGGATGGTGTACATCTCATGGATCCATTTCTTTTTTTTATTGCGCATTGTGATATGCGAGGTGGATGTGGCATATCATTTGAGGTAGTGTGGCCGAAGAGGGACATGTGGCGTCATGGTTATCCTAGTTATAGGTACGCAAAGTGGGTTGGGATTGTTTACGCCAGGCCAGCGTAGGGGTGTGAATAATTATTCCAGGGACCTGGGCGTTGTTCAGTTCCTGTCTGGCCAGGAAGTGTACTCATGTGTGTTTCTTTTGTAGTTTTGACCTCACAGAATGTGCAATTTAGATTAGTGTAGCATGTTTCAGGAGGGCAGAAACTATCGTTAATGAGATGGCATGTGATCTAGGATGTGCAGTCTGCCCGTGGCTGATGATACTCCTTAGAGCCACCAATACCCTGGCCAAAATGGCAGCACAATAATGTGCACACACCAGGGGCATCGTGTAACACATATTTGTTTTTTGATGGAACATTTGAGAAGCATGGCAATCACACGTGGAAGGCTAATGTACAGAGCATGAATATTGATCAAGATGATCGTTGCATGTTGTGTATAATATAAGATATGTGTATCCAGGAAAATACTTTTCAAAAAAGCTTTCTAAGCAGAAGAGGTGTCAAACGCTGTAGAGAGAATGAGTAAAATGGGTGGGGTCATCCAACTGTTACAATGGGAAAGGTTATGAACTAATCAAATGCTTTTTTTTTTACGTCACATGGCAATCGCGCACCGAGAGCTCAGGGAGGCCCCATCTGACGCAATTTTGACAAAATATATTTATCATAATATAAGTCTATTACAGTTAGAAATATATAAATGTTTAAAATAATTTAGATTTTTGCGTGCTCTCATATACTGTTTAAAGTTATTTAGATATACTTTTGAGACAAAAAACAGGAATGGCGTACTCGGCCCGATACTATACGTCTGTGACGTAACACAGAGCATGGCAGCGTGTACACGTCGAATATGCAAAGTGTAGCGGGTGTGATCCATATGTACATGACGTAACATGCGTTTATGATGTTATGTGGGACGCGGTATCACAACCCCGTTGGATACAAAATGAGCATTATTTACGACTTTAGCATTATGGCGGATAGGATTTGTGTGGTGATGGAGCTTGGTATGCTACCGGTATGGGAGTGCAGTTTTCTCCACCCCACAAAAAAAATACATATTTTTTGGGGAAGATATAAAACATTAAATCATTTTTAAAGTTAAAAAAAGGAAGTATAATAGAGTTCCAAAATATTTAAAAATATAATAGTAAAAGAATAGGTTTTATAATCATTAAAATATGAAATTAACATTTAAAAAACCTTTGAAATTTACTGAAAAAACCATAGGTTTTACAGACGTTATAGTTAGGAATTAACATTTTAAAAACCTTTGAAATTCACTAACAAAACATAGGTTTCAGGAACATTATAGTTAGTTGAACATTTGACTCATAAAACCAGAGAAATTCACCTGTTATAGTTAGTTGAGCTAACTATAACTCGCGCGCCCGCAATGCACTGCTGATGATGTCACATTTTACATCACTCATGACATGGTCAGTGACATCACTGATGACATCATTGATGACATCTCAAATGACATCACTCATGACATCATCCATGTGACAATCTGATGCACATACTGATGCCCTAATATAAACTATGATACAACCATTCTAAAATGCTGACTACTATTTTTGAAACCATACACAGAAGAATGCCATATACTACATAACACTTACTATTTCCGAGGTCTACACACACATCCAGTCATTTATACATGTGGTTACTCATCAATATAATGTGCACTCATACATCTATACATGCAGTCACACTCTGCCACTCATCCATAGAGTTACTCACACACCTAGTCAGTAATGCAAAGAATCAATCACATTCCCATTTAATCATGTATAGTTATACACACCAACTTTGTTATTTTTAGACATAGCACATCACTTATTTACACAGATACTAAAACATATTTGACTGTCTTATACAATCACTGATAGAAGCAGGCACTCATTTATACACCCACTCTTGAAATAACTTAGTCTCACGTATACTCATTTATATACTCCAACACTCACATATAGTGGCTTAAAACATATGTAGTTAGTCACAGATATACCACTGAGACATTTATTCACTCACCAACACACCAATAGACACACTAACTCACCCATACAGCCCTTCCCAGATTCACTTTTTAATCCATACAACCACTGAATCACCCACTCAGACATCTAAGCACAGACTCTTACACCCACCTACCCACACAGACACTCAGTGACCCACACAGATACTCAGAAAACAAATCAATCCATACTAATATAATAAAGAGAGAGCCCAAACTTTGAGGGGGGTAATCTCAGGAACCAAAGCACCAATCACAACACCCAATACAGCGTTGGGAAGGGCAGTTGCAGCAGAAGGACATAGGCTATGCAGACGCCCACCATATACATTTAAAATGTAAAAGACCCGTGTCAGCAAAGTAGTCCCTTGTGGGCGTGTCTGCATTGTGCTGTGGGTGTGTGCTGGGGGCGTGACAAACGCTGGGGGCGTGTGGTACGTTCCGCCCTACATGCCAAGTCTCATATTGTGTGCTAATCCCACCCTGCTCCCTTTAAATACCCCTGCACCCCATAATCATAACCCACCCTTACTCCTTAAAATACCCCAACACCCTTATACACTAACCCATCTTAACCCTATAAATATACCCTGTACCCCAAAACCCAAACCTATCCCTAAACCCTAAAAATACCCCTGTACCCCAAAACCCAAACCTAGCCCTGAACCCTATAAATACCCCTGTACCTCAAAACACAACCTACCCCTGAACCCTAAAAATACCCCTGTACCCCAAAACCAAAACCTAGCCCTGAACCCTAAAAATACCACTGTACCCTAAAACCCAAACCTACCACTCAACCCTAAAATACCCCTGTACCCCAAAACCCAAACCTAGCCCTGAACCCTTAAAATACCCCTGTACCCCAAAACCCAAACCTAGCCCTGAACCCTAAAAATACCCCAAAACCCAAACCTACCCCTGAACCCTAAAATACCCCTCTACCCAAAACCCAAACCTAGCTCTGAACCCTAAAAATACCCCTGTACCCCAAGACCCAAACCTAGCCCTGAACCCTTAAAATACCCCTGTACCCCAAATCCCAAACCTAGCCCTGAACCCTAAAAATGCCCCAGTACCCCAAAACCCATACCTATCCCTAAACCCTAAAATTACCCCTGTACCCCATAACCCAAAACTATATCTGAACCCTTAAAATACCCAAACACCCCAAAACATATACCTCAGTACCCCAAAACATATACCCCTATGCCCATACTTACCTTATCCAAACATTCGTTGTAAATGTATGAGTGGTAAAAGCATATAAAATTTAATGCCATGCGTTATAATGGCATTGCGGAGTCAAGGTACTTTCGTAATGAAAGTATGCGGAGTGATGGTATGCGGAAAGAAAGTTGCGGAGTAATGGGTGTTTACCCTCCCCCGGTAAGTACATTGGTGGCATGGCGGCCCACATCTCCAGCAACATACTCATATTTTTTCACCACCCATTTGAAAATGCACAGGTCTCTCTCATTTATTGCCAGCACCGACATACACTTTTAGACACACCTCCCACCACAAGTTCTAGAATTGCGAACTTTAGAGCTGGGGAGCTACGTTTGAATCTTGGCATCAGCTCAACATCCTGTGATTCCAGGCAAATCGCTTTGTCTCCCCGTGCCTACCACAAATGAATGTGTTTTTCTGTAATGTAAATTGTTGTAAAATGTACATGTTGTCGAGTTCGCGCTATATAATATTGCATGGAAAAATAAAGTAGGGAAACTTGAGTTCACACACTACTGAACGTGCACTCTTAAGTGCATCAGCAGTGCACTGTGAATCGAAGCGTTTCACAGGCCTGTCACAGATAAGAAATGCTATCAAGACGAAATCCTACAAAACAATATACTACTGGCCGGCAGCAATTCATACCCGGACAACGTCGGGACGGACTGATAGTAACCTATATAGACACTCATGCAGCTATTCAGCAACCCATGCAGTTGTTTACACACCAATGGAGAGACTAATACAGACGTTCACACAGTTTAGTCACTAACCCATGCATTCAGTAAGACATGTTCAATCACTCACTTATACAGTCAGTCACGCACATACGAAATAATTCCTTTAGGAACTAGTAAATGCATTCATTCTTCAATACACCTTGGCATTTATATATATAACATATTTAAACTTTACAGAAAACACATTCACTGGATGATGTCATGAGTGATGTCATCAGTGATGTCATTTGAGATGTCATCAGTGATGTCATCAGTGATGTCACTGACCATGTAATGAGTGATGTAATATGTGACATCATCAGCAGTGCATTGCGGGCGCGCAAGTTATAGTTAGCTCAACTAACAGGTGAATTTCTCTGGTTTTATATGAGTCAAATTTTCAACTAACTATAACGTCCCTGAAACCTATGTGTGAATATATATATATATATATATATATGTATATATATATATATCAGTAGTGGCCCGTGGTTGGAGTGCTGTTGGGTGCTGGCAGGGGGAGGCGAGGGGCAGGGTGGGGGTAGTGAACTACAGATTACGGCCGATTAGAGGTAAGTAAACATGTAAATAAATAAAATGAATTTTGTTGTGCGCGCTGCATTGTCAAGTGCATTGGAATGAAAGAATGATATGCAATGAAAGAAGAATTGGTTTTATTATGAATTACGCAGGAGTGCATCTCATCTTCTTTAACCTCATTTGAATGAACCCGTTCGTCTCAAATGAGATAGCATCCGTTAGTAAAATAAAGTTGAAAGAAAGCTTAAGATTGATCAATAAGAATAACATCAAGGAATACATGAAGGTTCAAGGGAACAGATGACGAAAGGGCACAGGAGCCAGGTCACCTTCCATGCGGGACTATCATGCCCCAGTATAAAAAAGAAGACTGCAATATAATATGAACTGTTTTAATGAGATGCAACTATTTTATTTTATTTAATTTTATAGTTGAGTGAACGCAGGTTGTTTGAGATATGGTAGGCAACGAAGTAGGAATCACATTGCATCTTGGGACACGTAGTAGTATAGCTTCAAATACTAACCACAAAAGCAATGTGCACTAAGTCCATTATCAATGTTAGCGAAACGTCTTTCAACACACAGGTGGTACAAATCATTCTGAGACAACAAGGGTAGGACTAGAAAAGAGCTGCTACTGACACAGAGTTTAGCTTGAACCCATTCAAGTGGACATGCATCTCTGTACGCCAAGTGAAAGAATGTCAGGAGGATTTCATTATTTTATTCAGAGTAACCAGCATGTTATGGTAAGGGTAAAGCGATTAGCATTTGAAAGACTGTTTTTTGGCTAAAATCACGATTTTGAGTGTCACATGAAGTAGAAGGACCTACTTTCGAATCTAAATGTCAAGTTAAGTATGGGAGAATGACGAAGGGTCACCAGGAAGCAGCATGTGTTAGGAACGGGATGACATTTTTAAAAAATAATATTGTGATTAACGTTCACAGAGTAATAGGTGTTTGGCAGATTATAGTAGAATCTTTTTTTTGTAAATAATGTGGAATATTGCACTAAGTTGCAAAAGATGGTTGAAATACGTTTACGTTTGTATTTGTAGATGCCCCTGACGAAGGGAATCAGTTCCCGAAATGCATTGGGTTGATGTAAATAAACCATGGCATGTGGAACCCACCGTGAACCTTTTTTGAATATTGGTAAAACAATGACCATGATTGAATAAAATGAATTGAACTATTATATACGGATGAAAGATAATGGTCTAAAATTGAAGAAAAAAGGCAAGAGAAAAGCATAGGAATTTAATTCATTTGATTCAAATGATGATGAGGCAGGGCAGCTCGGTGGAATCCAAGGAGGTTCCCATCGTGGAAGATTTTGAATACACATTGGCACTTGCGGAGCAAAGATCCTGTAATAGGAGTAGAAATGGGCACTAGACCATCTATAACTTACAGGAGGACAACCTCTACTTGAGACAAAATCGTGAGAAATCAGATGCCAGAGAAACACATCTGGCTCAAACCAGCGAGGGGCTTTAAGAAATGTAATAAGTGCAAGGCCTGTGCACAAGGTCAAAACACTACTGATGTGTACACAAACCTAGGAGAAAAAAATCCTATTGCAAAGTCCCTAAATTTCAGATCTGAATTTGTGGTATGCTGACATGTCCCTGTGAGAAGAGGTACGTGAGCAGTACTATACTACAGGTACACAAAAGGGTCCTACAACATCTACAGCCATTAAGAATGTTGATGAAACTTACCCATTAGCACAACATTTCGGACAACACCATAATTGCAACCCTATGCACCTAAGCTACACAGTGATTGACCAAGTAGAGGTAGCGAAAAGAGGTGGTGACAGTGAGAGGGCACTAAGACAGCTCGAGAGCAGATATATACTCAGACTTAACACCACGGAGCCTGTGGGCCACAATGTTGACGAGGAGATATATACCTATTTGTAAGGACAGAGATATTGTGCCTTGTTTCTATATTTTTCCTGTGATTTTAATTGTTTTTAATGTGCTATGGTTACAGGGACAGACCTTGATTGCAGAACTAATGCTATAAATTGGTTGAGGCATATTCATAATATTCATTTTTGTGCTTATTTTTCAGGGCCTGGCCAGATGTCCCTGTCATATAGATATCTGGGTTCCAGTCCAAGGTATTATGAGCAATGTAGATAATTGCTATAGTTAGTTGTTGTCAGTTTTAATTTTATTTCTTTATGCTCATTTAATTTAAATCTGTGCAGTATGTACAGAACCACCTGGTGTTTGATAACATTTCATTAGAAATATGACTAGCACATATAAAACTGGTAGACAATGCCCAATGGGGCTTAATATTAACTTGCATACCCATTAGGGTAAATTATGGATAACAACATGCCCAATGGGGCATTATTGTTGTTATACTCTTTATTAAATTTCACCCAGTTTATAAAGAGTTAAGGGAAACTTTACATTATTGTGTTCCAAATGTACATTGGTGTATACTGCTTTCCGATTCATGCACTGCTCACTGATATGATAACATTATTAGCAGATGAACTGTACTACTTAATTATTTTTATTTCAGAACTGATATTTAGTTTTTTGTATATATACTCCCTGTTTGATGTGACGATTTGTAGCTTTGTGCACTAATGTTTTTGACATTATAAGTTGGCCGCCATTTGAGGAAAGAAATTGAAAATGCATTTTTCACCCCTCTTCTATGTTTAGTTTAAATAAGGTGTATATATATTTCTGGTAACCTATGTCTAGCATCGTCAAAAAGGCTCTGTGCCGAAATGCGTAGACTCTTTTATCGATACTGGTGGAATAAAGTACTTCCAAATTTGAAAACCCTGCTGAGTGCGGTTCTTTTCCATGTGGACTGTTGGGAAGTGGAAGCTTTCTTCATATGTATATAAATATGCATCAACAAGTTTGTAGAGCGCAGGCTCAGCCAAAACATAGTGGCATTCAAAACAGAATGGGGATTTATTGATTCATAAACATCATGTGACGTGTTTCAAACGGTATACGGTCTTGATCACACAACGAATAGGCATGGGCGGATTTTGCGGATTGGCAATCCGCGAATTTGCGGATTTGCAAATTTGCGGATTGCGAAAATCCGCAAAATCCGCGAATCCTCGCGGATTTTTTTTTTGTGTTCGCACGGGTTTCTGCAAGTTCGCGAGGGTTTTGTACAATTTCGCAAATTGCGAAATTGTACAAAACGCTCGCGAACTTGCAGAAACCCGTGCGAACACAATGTGCCCAGTAGGGTATGTGCCTCTTGTGTGTAAAAGGTCAGAGAAAGATCAGTTCAGCAGATGAAGAGAAAGAAGCTCCTAGTCACAGGAACAGCACGGGTATTGCGCTCGTGAAAGTCAAGGATGCAAAGTCTTTCCAGCATCACAGCTGATTTTCCACTGTAGATTTGGGAAGAAGGCACACCTGTCCAGCCTCGACGACGCTCACGATTGTTTTTGGGCTAATGAATGAGTCACTGAATTTGAGCATCAACTACTTCGAGCGACCATGTGTGTGTTTTTTTTTTTTTTTTTACTGAAATTTGTTTTATTGTTGCATCAAAGTATACAGGTACAGTACAGTGTAAATGATCTGCTGACGTGGCCTCAACATTCAGCCACGAACAGCCAAGCGTGCAACGTTTTCTTGTATTTATATAACCGGTGCAAACATACATTTCCTTGAATAGTCAGTGTAGACCGTACAAACATGTCCGCAGGCCGGGAAACAGTGAATCTGCATCGCCAATAGGGCGGTGGGTAATAGCAGGTATGTAGGATCCCGCCTCGAGAGCGTAGGATCGAGGACTGTACTGTCCATACAGTGGTGGCACCTAAGAACGGGGGGGACAAAACTGTGGGTGAGAAGCGTGTGGGCGCTGGCAGGGTCTAAGCAGGGGGATACTGGCGACGGGTGTCAGGGGGGGGGGGCACGGAGCTAGTTGGTCTGCGCTGCGAGAGAGGGGGGGGGGAAAGAGGAGTGAGCAGGGGGTTAGTACCCCTCGTGTATGCGGGCATCGAGGTGGGTGGCATGACATATGAGAGTTTGATCAGGATGTAGAGGGTACCGGGAGACGGTCCCGGGATGGTTGATGCCATGTAGAGGCTACTGAGTCTCTTGGGCGGGGGGGAGGGGAGGAGTAGGCTGGTCTCCTGCATGTGTGGACTGCCGGAAGCTGTGGAGGAGCATGGCCCATTCCATGGATAAGGGAATTTTGCGCGCACCCCTGGCTTCTTCCTCTCTAAGGGCATCCTCTTCCGCCGCCGCCCATTTACCAACTGCGCCCTTCCATGCCGCTGCGGAGGGACCCTCCGGGGAGCGCCAGCGCATGGCTATACATCTGTTAGCCAACAGGAGTGCTAATGACACAAAGCGTCTGTGCACCGGGTCTCGCTTAGGAACATGAAAGATGCCTAGTGCACTGGACTCCCAGGTAGCTAGTGTAGTGAGACCCGTAAGGTCCGCCAGAGTGTCATGTACCACCCGCCAAAAGGGGTGAAGGTTGGGGCAGCTCCAGAACATGTGCCGAAAATCTGCCGTAGGGGAGCAGCATCTGGGGCAAAGAAATGGTGTGGAGGGATAGAACTTCTGCAGTCGTGCTGGGGTGAGGTATGCCCTGTGTAGGATGTAGTATTGGATGTTCTTGAAGCGGGCGTTCCTAGATACGCGTTTTGGGGCCTCAAGTGCTTTAGTCCATTCAGCATCGTGTAGTGCGCGACCTATGTCCTCCTCCCATGTGGCTCGCAAAGTCGTAAGGGGAGCGTGTGAGAGTTCCCGGATGGATTTATATAACCAGGTGATTAAGTGGCGTCCCACCCCCATATGTAGGATTGTATGTATTACTGGATGCGTGTCTGGCTCGCCAGTGCAAAGATTAAAATGGGGTCAGTATCCGTCGAGTAGCTGTCTATATCTGAGGAATTGGCCCAGGGGGAGTCCGAATTCAGCGGTCAGGCGGTCCAGCGATTTTAGCTGGCCTTCCTCGAAGAGCGATTCCAGATCCGTGATGCCACAGAGTGACCACTCGGTGAACAGTGGAGCGGTAAAGTAGGAGTCCTGTCTGGGGCTGCCTATCAGTGGTAGTAGCGGGGAGTACGAAGGTCTACTGGGGGACAACCGGTGGATTTGCATCATGCATCGGCGCGCCATCGCCACTTGAAGGGGGTATGTGCGCCGAGGCTTGGTGCCCGGGAGGAGGAGACGGGTGAGTTCTGGGGTTGTGATTCTGCCGGCCGAAGTGACAGTCTCCTGAGGGTAGCGGTCCGCCGTCCAGTAAGACAGCCATTGGAGTTGTGCCACGAGGAGATATGCCTCGAAGGATGGAGCACCGAGTCCACCCTGCGTCGTGGGAAGTTGAAGGGTTTTCAGGGCGACCCTGTGTCGGCCCTCACCCCAGATAAGGGTTCCCAGGAGGGAGTCGACAGCGCGGAAGAAGGACCTGGGTGGTATAACCGGCAAGTTTGTGAAGTGGTAAAGGAGCCGGGGAAGCATCACCATTTTAGCTAGGGCTATCCGTCCTATCGGGGCTAGTGGGAGTTTATTCCAGAAGGCGACAGTCGGGCGCAGACTAGCAAGCACTGCGCGGTGATTACCCTCAAACATGGCTGCCGGAGAATGGTACAAGCGGACACCGAGGTACCGGGGAGCCTCCGCGGACCACGAGAGTTTATGCGGACCGAGCTCGACTTCCCGGGGGGGTAGGCTCGGGTGTAAGGGGTAAACTGTGGACTTGTCCCAGTTCACCTGTAGGCCCGAGGCGTTTGCAAAGTCCACCAACGTCGCTCCTATGGGGGCCAGGTCCGCTTCGATGTCCCGGACGTATATGAGGAGATCGTCCGCGTACATAGACACGCAATGCATGTCATCCGCGAGGGGGATGCCCCAGTCTACACCCTCCAGGCGTAGCCGAACCGCCAGCGGCTCGACCGCCAACGCGAATAAGAGCGGCGACAGGGGGCACCCCTGTCTTGTGCCCCGCCGAACTCCGAATGGTGGTGATATACGTTTCCCGATCCGAACCCGAGTGGTGAGATCGGTATACAGGAGGCGTGTGTACGCCATGAGCGTCGGGCCAATATTAATGCCTTCTCCAGGTCCATAATGAGGCAGGCGGCGCGAGGAAATCGGTCATGCACCTGATCCTGAACATGGCAGACTCGGCGGAGATTCTGGGAGGTGTTTCTTCCCGGCACGAAGCCGCATTGGTCGGGGTGGACCAGTGGGCGAATGATCTGCGCATACCGGTCCGCCAGGATTTTCCCTAGGATCTTACAGTCGGCCGACAGGAGCGTGATGGGGCGATCCGACCCCATATGGAGTGGATCTCTGTGGGGCTTGGGAAAGGTGACGATCACGGACTCCCGTAGTGACTGGGGCAACCTACCAAGATGAAGAGACGCCCCGAACACCCGCGACAGACGGGGGACCACTAGGGGGGAGAATGTCGAGTAGTATTCTAGTGGGAAGCCGTCCAACCCTGGCGCTTTATTACGAGACATGGCCCGTATCGCCTGGGTGATGTCAGACGGGGCAATCTTGGCGTCGAGGGAGCGTTTGTCGGCGTCTGATATTGTGGATAGAGTCAGAGGATCTAGAAATTTGTCAACAGAAGATGGGGAGTACTGGGTCGGGATCCCGTACACCTGTGTATAATGACGCTGGAACGCCTGGAGAATCTCGGCTTGTGAGCGCACCAGCACACCGTCCGGGTTGATAATATCCGTGATTTGCTTGATTTCGGTGTCCTGCCTTGCCATCCAAGCCAGCAGCGCCCCCGTTTTGTCCCTGTCCTTATGCATCCTAGAGGCGTAAGCCCTAAAATTATATTTCCGGAGATCGGCGCAGGCGGCCTGGTATTCCGTCTTAGCCTCGGCCGTGAGCACCGCGTGCTCCTCCGAGTCGTCAGGTCGTTTAGTGAGTGCGGCCAGAGCCTGCTCCGAGGTCAGGAGTGTCCGCTCCAAGGTACGGCGAACCCCAACCACCTGTTTGATGCATTCTCCCCTAGCCACCACCTTAAACGCGTCCCACTCCACTAGTACCGACGACGCCGTGTTCGCGTTATGTGTGAAGTAGTCCTGAATGCTGGTTTTGTGTGTGTCTCTGAATACTGGGTCGGTCAGGCAATCCCTGGGGAGGCGCCAGGTGGGGACCGGCGGGTGAGGGGGGCGCCAGGTTAGACGTATAATGTGAGCGTCATGATCCGAAAGGATCCGGCCTAGGTAGTCCGCAGACGTGATCTTAGGGAGAATTGGTGCAGAACAGAGGAAGCGGTCTAGGCGGACCCGGAGGTTGTGAGGGATCGAGTGGAAGGAGTAAATGCGAGCCAGTGGGTGGAGGTGTCGCCATGCGTCAGTGAGCGCCCAGTGTGTGACCCATGTCCTAAAGAGCTCTGCCTGCCGGGGGGCCGGGGAATGTGCGGGAGGAGGATGTGAGCGGTCCAGGGTGGGGTCCAGTGTGCAGTTAAAGTCGCCTCCCAGTACCCATGGGACTGTGGTGAACTGGGCCAGAACGCCCGTGAGGTGATCCCAGAATTTATCCTGGTCTGTGTTAGGGGCGTAAATGCTGCCAAGGAGTATTCCCTGACCGTCCAGTATTCCCTCCAGAAGCGCATATCTGCCCTCTTTGTCTACCTCCCGTCGGAGCACCCGGAAGGGAGTATCCGGTCTGACCCAGATCAATGCGCCGCATGCAAACGCTGAGTATTGTGTGGCACAGAGGGTCCCACGCCATTTAGACTGCAGGCGGGTGAGTTCGGTAACGTTTATGTGCGTCTCCTGTAGGAGTGCAATATTGGCTGACATGCGTCTAATGTAGGCGTACACAGAATATCGTTTGCTGGGCATGTGCAGGCCCCGTACATTCAATGTAAGGACATTAATGTCTGAGCGTGGGACTGCCATTCCTGGGGTGTCGTGGTAGGGATGAGGGCCCCCCTATAGTACCCAAGGGCCGCCAGTGTGTATGTGTCACGTGTGTTCCTGCGCGCCAAGCTTCCACAATCGTAGGGGAGGCACTAAGGGGATTAACAACTATTAAAACCTTGGGTGGGCAACAGTCCCAATACTGGGGATATAGCACCGGAGGTGGCATATCCAAACTAGTGTCCCACTAGGGGAGAAATACAACAGTTAACTGCGGGGGTGGCAGCATGTGTCGCTGCTGGGCCTGTGCGCGGGTCGGGCTCTTGTAGGAGAAGAGTCCATCGCTCGGAAGCGCATACAATAATCAGGCAAAGCAGTCTAGGCATCTAGACGTCGCGCAATACAGTGTGCAATCATTAGAAGGATACAGTAATCAATTGTTCATTGTTCATGAGGAGGCGTTAGGTTGGCCGGCCAGGGTAGCGTCCAGTGTAGGTGCCGCCAGGAGTGGGGAAGATATCGGGCCAAATCCCGACATCGTTCCATCGCTGTCTCGGTCTTTCTCCGGGGTGAACAGGTGCGGGTGACTCTCTAGGTCCGATGCTGGGGGTGACGTGTGAAGTTCGGTCACCGCTCGCAGGGCGTCTCGTCGCTCTTTCATGATTTGCGTGAGGTCGGGTGCCCCCGTGGGGGAGGACGCCTGGCTTTTGGGACGGCCAGAACGGGCACGGCTCGCACCCCGTCTTCTAGATCGTCTGGAGTCGTTGTTGCGTGTCCTCTGGGGTCCGGGTTTAGGGATCAGTGGGCAGTGAAATTCGGTCCAATCCTGTGCCTCCGCCGCTGTCGTGAAGAGGGCTTTCCCATTGTGCAGCACTTTAAGGCGGGCTGGGAACAGTAAGGAGTACTGCAGATCGTTAGCACGAAGGCGCCTCTTGACTTCCAGAAAGGTGGATCGCCGCTGCTGGACCTCCCGGGCGTAGTCTGGGAACACCATAACATGTTGATCCTCCACTTGCAGGGGACCCGCTGTCCGGGCCGCTCGGAGCACCGCGTCCCGGTCTCGGAAGTGCAGGAATTTAGCTAGCATGGGTCGTGGAGGGAGGCCGGGTTTGGGTGCCCGGGCCGGGACTCTGTGGGCCCTTTCGATGGAGAAGTACGGCGATCGCTCACTCTTCGGGGTGAACGATCTGGTCCAGGATTCCATATAGGTCAGAGGATCTGAATTTTCAATCCCCTCCGGCAGGCCCAGGACGCGGATGTTACATCTTCTCGAGCGTCCTTCTAAGTCCACCGTGCGTTCTTCTAGGGCCTCCACACGGCGTAGGACCTCTCTCATGTCTTCCTCCTGCATCTTCACCACGGGTTGTAACTCGGTCACGGTTCGCTCACCTTCCTTCACCCTGTCCGCCAGCTTACGGTGTTCATCGCGGATCAGGCTAATGTCCGTCGTCAGGGCGCCTAATCTCTCCTCCATCGAGAGGCGAGACATTTCCATCGCCGCCAACACCTGGTCCAGTTTCGCCGTCAGTGTAGGGTCCGTTTGCGACGCATTGGCTTGCGTCCATGTCCTGGTGTGTGGCATCTTTTCGACGGCCGTTTCAGGGACAGCCGTCACCTGCGAGGCCTTTGGTTTCCCCATGGGTGTCGTCGAGTGGGCCACCGGGCCTCCGTGCACCCCGGGGACAGCCGGTCGACGTAGCTGGGTTAGAAGCAGTTCAATGTCAGCTGGTCCCCCCTGTCTCCTCCGGCTTCAGGGCGGCTCTCCTCCGCCTCAGGGAGCCTCCACCAGTTCAGGGCGGCAGAGGTGGTCCGCGGTCGCTGGGGCCGATAGCCTCGGTGTCATAAGGCTGTGTGGGCCCCCCCCGGCGTGTGGCACAGTGTCAATACCGGCCAGAGGTCAGGTGATGGGAGTCCGAGGGGGTCTGGGGCGGCGGACGGCCACTGGCAGTGTTTCGAGTCCGGGGGGGGGTCACTCCCGCTCTTAGGGCGAGGTTCGCGCTGCTCTCGGGGTCTGGGTCTCTGTGGGCGCCATCTTGGGGTCAGGCGCTTGGGTCTGCCGATCGGTGCAGGGCAGAGGGAGCGCCCTGGGTCCTCAGGCCAGCCGGCGGCATGCGCCGCGTCTTCACATGGGGCCCCCGAGGAGGTAGGGGGGCCGCCGGAACCAAGATCCTCTGGGGAGGGGGGGGAAAGAGATAGGCACTCACCACCCTCGCTGACAGGGTGCGGGCCACCGATTGGGGCACCACCGCGCCGACCGCGCGTCCGCCGGCCCTCCTCACCTCGTGGTGGCAGGTCGGAGGGTGATCAGGCTCCCGGTGAGGCATCAGGGCCGGTGCAGCGGAGCCCCGGCGCGGCGGCTGCCATCTTGCGCGCCGGGATGCTGGAGCGAGAGAGGGCACCGTCCGGTGCACGCTCCTGAGGCCGGTCCCGCTATTGCTTCGGGACTCCTCTTGGATGTCAGCTGGTCCCGTCTCTCAGGGTCGTTGGTCACCGGGTCGGTTCCCGGCGGCGTATGCGTCCGCAGGACGGAGCCCCGTCCGCCATCTTGTGTTGCGGCGCTCGGTTCTGGCTTCGGGCGAGTCCGTCTGTGTCGGTCGCCCTCCGCTTTCGGGGTTCGTCTGACTGGCGCCCCAGTGTGCGAGGGACTCCCCGGTGCGTTTTCGGTAAGCTGAGGCTCCCGGCGATCTCAGGAATTGGGCAGGATGCTAGCCCGATCGCGGAGCCTCAGCAGGACACAGCCGCCATCGTGGCTTGCTAAGCCACACCCCCGCGACCATGTGTGTGTTACTATGCAATCGCCCCGAAGGGCGCAGGGGTCCCTTGAGTGGTCCATCAGCTGATTTTCCACGGTAGATTTGGGAAGAAAGCAGACCTGTGCCCAGCCTACTCATGCAACTATTTTACAATGGCGCCAGCAAGCTGCCAGCGCCGTTGTAAAATAGTTACAAAGTTAGCTTGCACAGGAAGCACTTAGATAAAATAAAGCAGCACCTGCTTCGTTTTATCTAGTGGTTCCTGTGCAAGCTAACTTTGTAACTATTTTACAACGGCGCTGGCAGCTTGCTGGCGCCATTGTAAAATAGTTGCATGAGTGGGTGTTCAACTTTTGAACCCGTTACGTCCGCGGATTTTTTTTTGCGGATTTTGCGGGAAATCCGCGGATTGCGGATTTCCCAAAAATCCGCAAAATCCGCGGGCGTAACGGATTTCCCGCTCACCCCTAACAACGAAGTGCCAAAGAAAGAGCGCCTTTACATACATGAATACAGAAACAAACATAGGACTATGTGCTATGCAGGAACAGTGAAAACGGGGGCCATTTTGTAACATGTTCCGACTGATAACTTTCAATTGTATTTTGTGTTGAATACAAAATTATCAATAATATAACACATAATGCTGCAAAATAAAGATAGATACATAGACCAAATGCCACATGTGCCTATGATGCAAGCAGGCATAACAGATCACACAGATATAATCCTACCATATGAATACAATGAAACATGTCTTCGAGCCATAGTATAACTGGCACGAAACCCGGAAAGGTGGAAACCATGAAAACAAACTGGGCCACCTATTACACTTATTGACGTGCTAGATATATGAAAATTGACCAAGTGTAGGTAACAGAAGGCACAACGAAACACTCCTTAGAGGCAAATGTGGTGAATTAGAGGTTGTGAGCGGCAAACATAGTCTCGGCATAGTGTTTTTAAAAAGTTTATGAGTGCTAAATATGGGGCAGCTGTGCGCGGTATAAATTATATTAACATAACATAACATAACATCATGGTGAATTTGTGAATCAGTGGGTATATGAGTACTTGTGTGAATAATTCAGTGAGTGTGTCACTTACTGTATGTGTCTCAATGAATGTATGGGTGAATGACTAGGTTATGCAAATGTCTGTATCAATCTGTCAGTTGGTGTCTAAGTGGCGGTATGGGTTAGTGAGTGGGTATGTGAGTGTCTGTATGGGTGACTGATTGGTTGTTTGAGTACCTGTATGAGTGCGTGTGTGGGTGGGAGAGATGGTGTGTGACTGCTTGTATGGATGAGTGAGTCAGTGACTGTATAGGTTATTGAGTGCATGTGTGAGGGGCTGCTTGGGTGACCGAGTGTGTGTATGGCTGTATCGGTGAGTGAATGGATGTATCAGTGGTATATGGGTGAGTAACTGCATATGCCAAAGGCAGTATAGGTGAGTGTTGGGAGTATATGAGTGACTGTATGCATGATTGAGTGATTGCGAGAAGGGTGTAAAGGTGTGTGTGTGCTTGTGTCAATGACTGTATAGGAGAGTGAGTATGTGTTACTAGCTGTATGAATAAGTGAGTGGGTGTTTATATAACTGCATAGGTGAGTAAGTGGCTTTTTATTTGACTCTATGGGTGAGTGACTAGGAGTGTGAGTAGCTCTGTGGGTGGGTGACTGACAGTGTGTGAGTGACTGGATGGGTCTATCAGTGGATATATTAGTGGCTGTATTGGTCAGTGAGTTGGTTACGAGTGGCTGTATATGTGAATGTGTGCTTGAATTTCAAAGGTGTTTCTTAAATATATTTCCTAACTATTATGTTCCTGTAACCGTTGGTTTTTCAGAGAATTTCTTAGGTATTTTAAATTCTAATTCTTAACTATAACATCCCTGTAACCTTTGGTTTTATCAGTGAATATATATATAGATATTGATATTTCTATAAAAAACATCTCTAAAACCTATTTTATCTTTTCGCAGTGTCTCCGGAGACCACGAAGATGTTGGTTATCGCGATCAAAAGCAGACATTCAATGGCCACTAATACATCCAAAAATAATATGTAAAAAAGCCATTGCACTACATATATTACTATATACATACTTCTTTGAAGGCATGTTTAAACTCATATTTTTGTACTAAGTTTCTTTAAAACCCATCTTTCAGTCGTATTTACTGTTATTGCAGTTATTCGGGACGTTGCGATGAAGTCCTTAACCGTGACGATCGTGCCTTTAACATAAGGTGAAACCACATATATGCACACATATTACAGTATGTTACACACTGGGGGTTTATTATTGTACACTTCAAACTCATGTTTTTCTAGTGTATTTCTAGAACAACCATTTCTAAAACCTATTTTTCATTTTCGCGATGCAACCTGGAGTTTGCGGGGTTGTTGGTCATCGTGATTCCCGCATTCATGTCACAAAAGCGGAAAGGAAAAGAAGGAATTCAATAACCATCACAACATTAAAAAATTATAACTATATAATTAATTCTAACCATCACAGTGGATAACTCAATATCTAAATAACTCTATCAAAACATGTATCAGAATCTCAATATCTCTATAACAATGGCATTAATGATTTACTGATATATCTTTTTTGTTATTCCCACCAATATTCGCGATGAAGTCAATAGTCGCAACGTCCCCACGATGGTACATGGGGCTTTGCTGGGGGTTGCGTTGTCGATGCGAATATCACATGCAAATAAAAAATATCTATTTTGGACACACAACTTGTGTCACTAACACCTACATTTCTCAAACATGGGGTAAGAGACCCTCTACTCTGACCCCTTCTGTGGGCTTTCACACAAACTTTCAGCCCAGGGAACCATTCCCGATAGATAAAATGATGGCCACAACTTTCTGTTCAGGTCGCGTCCAGCCAATCAGAACATTCCCGTTGGTGCGTGCATTTGCAATTCATCTCGAAACCTCTGCAAAATATCACTATATTTTCTGCTACATTTCACACAAACTACTATATATATATATATATATATATATATATATATATATATATATATATATATATATATATATATATATATATATATATATATATATATATATATGTATATATGTATATATGTATATATATATATATATAAAACAGTACTTAAATTATAAATTATTCGCATATGTTGCACAATTACCATGTTTACATTGCTAAGATTTGCACATCCCAATGGAAAGTTTTTATATGGAAATATTCTGTTCCTAGTATGGTTTTAAGTATATAAATTATTGCTTTTAACATGCTACTATTTTGCACAAATCTTAATGTTTACAACTGCGGTATTTTGCACATGTGTATTAGTTTACATTATGTAGTCTTTCATCTGAAATAATGAACTATGTTCATTATTTCCTATATGCATTTATGCAGGGACTCGAGTTTTGTTCATGAATTTGTTCAGCATATTAATTGACCCTAACTTTCACTGTGGCATTTTGCAACATGATACCCCTTGCGAGAGAGAGAAGGAGAGATTAAATATCTTTCTATGGACTTTGGCATACCTCTAAAGTATGTTGTTTATGTCTATATGTCACATGGTGTGCACAACAGCATATAAAAATAAGGCATTTTGTATAATATTTTACTGTGATCAAGGGCATCCGCCCGAAACGCGTCAGTCCGCTGCGCTGTTGAACTTGGTCCAATAAATTCCTTTTGCCTTATCTTTGGGATTCGTTTTGTCTCTGTTCGCCGGAGCTGGAAGTTCAGGACTATTTGTTTGAATATATATATATATAGGTGGTCCGTGTCTGTTTCCAGCGCGATCAAGTCAAGGGTGATTGTGGCAGGAGAACGGAGGTTTTTGCATATATATATATATATATATATATATATATATATATATATATATATATATATATATATATATATATATATATATATATCCTCTCTCACAGGAAGAAAGAGCCACACAGGTAAACAGGGCCAACTCGGTTTATTCCACTTGCAGGGCATGACGCGTTTCGTCGGAAGACTTTTTCAAATGCCTCATATCACGAATGCTGACCAATGTCCACTTAAAACCAGATTGCCTTACTGCGATTGGTTGTAGTCATCTGGCAGGCACGGCGGAGCATCTCGAGACTCGCCACTCCGAGTTTCGCGTAGGCAGTCACTCAGCGTATGTACTTCCCAAGTGGGCGGTGTCTGCCTCCTCTCCCTTTCGCACCTGGATGTTACTTGTGGTAAAAACCTGCTGGCCTGACCTTGCACCCCCGCCAACAACAGCTTGATCATCGGAGCATCGCATCAGTGAATGATGCCCCCTCGTGAAGTCACGGACCAATTTAATGGTAAGTACCAGCTGCGGAGAGCGGTGGTTCAGCGGTTCCACAGTTCATGAGAACAACCAAACAAGCACTTGCCACTGTTACCGCTGAACAACTTGTAGGGTGAGGGCTCTCAGTGCGCTGTGGCCGCGTACATAAAAATCAAACCAAATCCTCCTCTCTCACAGGAAGAAAGAGCCACACAGGTAAAAAGGTCCAACTCGGTTTATTCAACTTTCAGGGCATGACGCGTTTCGTCGGAAGACTTTTTCAAATGCCTCAAATCACGAATGCTGACCAATGTCCACTTAAAACCAGCTTGCCTTACTGCGATTGGTTGTAGTCATCTGGCAGGCACGGGGGAGCATCTCGAAATTCGGCACTCTGAGTTTCGCGTAGGCAGTCACTCAGCGGATGTACTTCCCAAGTGGGCCGTGTCTGCCTCCTCTCCCTTTCGCACCTGGATTTTACTTGTGGCAAAAACCTGCTGGCCTGACCTTGCACCCCCCGCCAAAAACAGCTTGATCATCAGAGCATTATATATATGAAAAGCCACAATACTGAAATGAATCCCACTTCATGGAAAAGCAGGTATGGACCACAGCGTATTTTCAAATTCTTCAGTGCTTTATTCCAACATCCACAGCATGACGTGTTTCGACCGGGTCTCCCCGGTCTTGATCACATGACGTGCCAGGACCTGTGAGGTGATTGTATAGTACCACCCCGAGAGAACACTCCCTCCCTCTCACACAATAGAGCTCAACAACAGATTGCTTATAAAGTCATCTCATCAAAACATATTGTGAAAATAAAATGATTTTCATGATAAAACAGTAAAAATATAAATCTAAATATTCAGCAGCTATTACCATGCAAATTGTAAATACACAATAGTACATGTTGTATATAGGGCAAGAGCCCAAACAATAATAATAACATTTACCGCTTTTGGAGCTTAGCACAATGGGGTAACTGGGGTCAGATTTGACTATCGCTCGAAGGTGTTGCAAAATGCGATTAAACGCCTGCAGCTTATTGCTGCATACGTACTGTAGATGACAGGAACATTCCAGTACGTACACCGCAAATTCAGTTTTGCAAGTGAACATTCCACTGACTTTAGAAGGGATATGTCCAAATGCATTGGTGTATTCCTGTTTGTTGACCCCAAATTTACATGCTCTGCATGAGCAACACTTGTAAAACCCAGAGAGCCACTGCCTAGGAGTTAGTAACTAAGGGCTGGTTTTGACCAATGCGTCCCTCATAGAGGGTGCCGTTCTGAAGGTGATTGCTGGTACTTCTTGCAAAAGTGGAGAAAGTTTTTAGTATTGGCCAAATTCTTATTAATGATACTTCTGACTTGCTTTTCATGGTGGCTATATTTAGTTATTAATCTAACCACTTCATCTTTTCTATGTACATTATCCTTTCTCTCAACTACAGTGGACACTGTATCCAGGACTGTGTTAGTCAACCCTGTCTCTCTACTAGTGTTGTTGGCTTTGAGTAATGCTATTTTTAAATCTTTTGTTTTGTAGCCCTGTGCTTGAAATCTCTGTAGAGATTCTTCTTGACACTGTTTAAGATCTGTATCCAAAACTGCAAATTCTTTTAATTCTTAAAAATTCTACATAGGGAATATTTTTTATGGGGTGTCTTGGGTGGAAACTATTAGCATGCACTATTGAGTTCCCAGATGTGCTTTTCCTGTGGCGTTTTGTCTGGATAGTATTGTTATTGATATATACCTCCACATTAAGGAACTCAACCCTCTCATTGTTTATGGTGGCTGTGAACTCAAGGTTTAAATCATTGGCATTGATGGTGTTAACAAAGTTCTGTGCAGACTCTCTAGAACCTCACCAAATTACACACACATCACCAATAGAACACCACTACTCAACTACATGGGTAGCTAATAGTTCCTTGTCGGTGTGCCTAGAGGACATGCTCCTCCCACCGGAAAACTTCAATCTGCAGATTCACGCTTCTCATCGCCACCAGCACTCACTATGGGATTTCAAGAGTCCGTTCAAAGACGCTCTCCTGTCTATCCAAGATGGTGCATTCTGGGAGTGGCGGTCTTCCGATGCAGGCTGTCACGACGTCTCGCAACAGAACTAAGTTGGGCCTCCTCCAATGGGAGGTGGACTTCCTGTATGAATTGCGGACCGATGCAGACACCTGACTCCAAGCATATGATTAAGACTATTTCGTCGAAATGCGTCATGCTGACGCTGTCTGTCTTGCAATAAAGTTTTGGCTCCATGGAATCCCCTGCTGTGTCCCCTCTGGTTCTTCGTCTGAAGTAATCCTTTTCTTGCATATTGTGCGTGCTAGCTCCTGGCACGCAAGGGGGGACCCGTTTGTAAAGCTGACCGGAGCATCATGGGCATGGGCTTTCAGCTCTCACTTTGGTCGTCAAGGTATTGACTTTGCCCCCTGGCCCTGCTTTCAAGACCTGCGTTGCTCTGCATGTAAAAACAGCCCGTGACTACACGGGGAGAACAGCCAACTGTGGTGGAGGCTCCAGAATCGCAGGAATTAATTAAGCGTTAAGGTGTCTGGGGACCCGAGGAGACAAGGTTTTTAGCAGGCACAGTACCCTGAAAACTTCAATCTGCACACATTCACGCTACTCATCGCCACCAGCACTCACTATGGAATTTCAAAAGTCCGTTCAAAGACGCCCTCCCGTCTAGCCAAGATGGTGCATTCTAGGACTGGCGGTCTTCCGATGCAGGCTGTCACGACGTCTTGTAACAGGACTCAGTTGGGCTTCCTCCAATGGGAGGTGGACTTCCTGTATGAATAGCGGACCGATGCAGACACCTGTCTCCAAGCATCTGATTATGGCTATTTCGCCGAAACGCGTCATGCTGATGCTGTCTGTCTTGCAATAAAGCTTTGGCTCCATGGAATCCCCTGCTGTGTTCCCTCCGGTTCTTCGTCTGAAGTAACCCTTTTCTTGTATATATATATATATATATATATATATATATATATATATATATATATATATATATATATATATATATATATATATATATATATATATATATATATATATATATATATATATATATACACACACATCATGTCATAAGTAGAAAATCTTCATTCAGCACGTTTATCCCATTTATCTGAAGAAGAAAGAAACAAGAAGGTGTGTTAAAAAACCACTATTAGTCTTATCTGCTACAATCACATTCTAATGGGGGAATCCATATTTCTATTCATGCACTTCCTTCACATGGGGTGGGACTAAACTGCTAGAAAGAAGGATTTGACAACTGGGAAATCAGACAGGTAAGGAGGTGAGAGAAGTAAGGAAAAGGTATGCGAAAGTGAAAAATCAATGAACAGTTGTGAAGAAGGGAGTTAGATGCAGGGAAAAATGTAGGAATAATTGACAATAGGAACTTATGACGGAATGAAAGCAAATGTATTATTTATAGGCATTGAAAAAACACCATCCCTTTGCTTATGTATGAAACAAAAAACAATATACACTGATAATCATTTTTTTTTGCAAATTTTGAAGACATTGGAAAACACTGAAAAAAACAGAATTCTCAACAAATAGAAACTGTAATTCTGAAAGCCTCACCATAGCACCTATTAGCCTAAGGTTTTAACTGCTGCTTTAAATAAACGGACTGAGATGTTTCCTTTCCCTACAAATTATATGAATACGGAGCCATTTTGCCTGATGATGTGAATACTTTAATTCACTTCCCAGGCCCAGCAGATTAATCCTGACCTTTCCTACCTATCCTCCCTTAAACAGCACCAATAGAGTGATTTGCTCGCTCACACCGATTTGGAGCCTACACGCCCTGTTTTCTCCTCAGTCCCATCGTTTGGACTACCCATGGTAACTCGCCCCCAGTCTCCCCTCCCCACACTACTGTCCTGAGGAAGACCCCATCGTAAGGGACATACTTACCTACCACTTTCCAGGGGTTGAAATGTCGACATTTACCACACTAACCAGTCTGACCAACAGCGCTAGTGTGCAACCTTCTCAGAGGTCCCACTGATACTTGGTCCTTTTAAAGCAACAAAGAAGAAATTGGCACAGAAGATGAAATATAAAAAGAATGCATTTATTCACCTCAGATGAGGGAGACTACGTCACACAGAAGCCTTAGCAACTGAATGAGGCAGTCTAAGGAGTACAGAAAACAGGGGCCTTATATATGCTTAGGGTTACATAGTCAGCATAAGACCAAGGGGCAGTCCTGGCTCATGTAAGCATGCAAAATGTCTAAGATGGGCATGCAAGATCAGCTTGCTCAACAAAGTGGGAGGAGAGTTACTTCTCCATACAGCAGCAAAAATAGCCTGACAGTTATACTAGAGAAGCAGGTGCATTCTACTAGCTAGGCCTTTCTGAGCATGTGCGAAGGTGGAAGATGCTAAATATAGTTTGTTTCTAGGCAGATTACAAGAGCAGTCAACACTGAGGGCGGACAGAGCACATGGCGAGCAAGTGGCAGCACATGGCAAACAAGATGGCTGCCAGAAATACAAAATGGCTTTCAGCTCATGCTAACAAATCCCTGCAATATTTAACAGATAGTCCGTTTAGCATGAGCTAAAGACATTCTTATGACCCAGTAGGAACAAAGACAAGATTTGTACATTAATTTTCATAAATTTATCAATATCTTAATTCATTGCTAGGTGGGCATTTTCCATTCTAAACATTTCATTAAGTGGGTATATATAAAGTATAAGCAGAAATTCAAAGGGAACGAAGCATTAGGTCATAATTAAATACAGACAGTAGGAGAGAGTAATGACCACTATTACAAACAGAATTATCATTTTTTTAGTCCTAAGCAAAAGCAAATCCTAAAACCATCTAGTAAACATTTTCAGGGCTACTTGTCCATTTTTCTTTTATGAGGCCTAGAACATCAGTCATATCTGGGACTAGGAGGACCACACAGGCCATAAGAATTAGAACGAAGAGCTGCAAAGGGCTGCTCCTCCTCAAAAATGGGACAACTAAAGGGGTACTTTATTAATAAGAAAAAGAAGAAGTCCTTGGGGAAATTGAAGCTGCTGTACAACCAAGCCAGAGGGGAGTCTTCTCCCTGAGTCCGTTTGAGCCTCACAGGCAGGCTCTTGTTGTTTCCATGGTGGAGCTGCACAACTCGCAACTCAAGAATCACAGCCCAGTTTCAAGGAAAAAGAGTCTCTTCTTTCAGGATAGGGCAGTAACCCACCAGGCAAATGCTCTGAGCGATCCTGTCCAGTGTCTCAGGCAGTGCACCAGTTTTCTTAACTTCAATCTAACAGGCCCCAGAGACACAGCACCTGTACCCTGAACTCAAGTCCTTCCCTAACTCCTGTATTGCTCTGCTGGCACACTGCTCATTCATTGGGGCCCCACATTACATCCAGTGTGCTCAGGTATCTCTTGACAAACAAAGAAAGGAGCAAACTTGCATTCGCTTTAGGACCAGGATTCAGAGACTTGATGCTAGGATCTCTGAAGCAACTCCTGTTTCAAAAGGGGTCAACTTAAGCAAAGCCTCCTCGCCATTCTGGTCGGTCTGTGACTCTCAGCTGTGCATGATCCATGATTTCTCCTTTCTGATTTGTGAGCCCCTCTTTTGCCCAAGACAGTGGCAGGGGTACACAATTCATTTCAGGGCTTCCGCCTTCACTAAGCATGGGCGTAATATCCGTTCCGCTCGCAGAATTTGCGGATTTTCCGCAAATTCGCAATCCGCGAACTCTCGCGAATTTGCTGAAAATTCGCAAATTCGCACGCAGCGGATTTTTTTGCTTGGTGATACAATATTGCGGCGCGCGGCGTTCACTTACCGTCATTCAGCGTTTGCAGAGTTGTTTTTCTCCATATTTTGCGTGTGCTGCGCTATTTTGGATCTTGCTGCGGGATCCCGCTGGAGTTTGGCGACCGCGATTACGTCATCGCGGCTTGCCACCTTGCACAGCACGCATCGCGAGAGTTCGCGGTTGCGAACACGTAGATGCGGCGGGCAGCAACAATCTTGCACTCGCGAAATTGCAAAATTTGCAATCCTTCACAAGAAATCCACCAGCAAGCAGCATAAACCTTCTGAAAATTATGATTTTTATCAGAATAACTCCTCAGGTTGACATTTGCCTGCACTTTTTTTGCAAGGAGTTCATTTTGGGGGGGGGGGGGTGGGAGGAAGGAAGTGCCCCATAGTCTCCAACTTCCTATTCCTGTCCAGCAGGCTCCCCCCAGTGCTTTCTAATCCAAAAGTGATCCAATGAAAGTCAAAAAGGCCTCAAATCCAAATATCCAGCAGCATCCACAAAAATCCAAAAGTGATCCAATGAAAGTCAAAAAGGCCTCAAATCCAAATATCCAGCAGCATCCACAAAAAGTCATCCTTCCAGGTCAAGATCCAAATGAAAGTGATCATCACCGACCGTAACTGGGTCGAAGAAGTCATCATCATCATCATCCCGTAAAATCATGGTCCAGCCCACCATTAGAAGCATGTTGTTTTCAGATGCGCCATTTAAACGCAACCACCCAATGACGCGTCTGTATAACACTAGGCTGGCTAAAATGCTAGCTCTAGACCTTCTCCCTTTTTCTTTTGTGGAAGGGGTTGGTTTTCTTGAATTAGTGGCAACGTTCTGCCCTAAATGGAAGTGTCCTAGCCGGTTCTATTTTGCCAGAGTTGCGGTTCCAGCACTACATGAAGATGTGCTGGAGGTGATTGGGGCAGCTTTGCAGAAGAGTGCTGTTCACACTATACATCTGACAACAGACATGTGGACCCGTTGCGCAGCCACTGATTACATGTGCATCACTGCACACGGGGTCTCTTTTTCAGGAGTTACAGCAAAGCTAAGGGCAGGTGTTGACCCGGACAACGTTTTTAAAGCTGCTCGGAAACATGCAACACTAGCCATGTTTGGCATGGCGACAAGTCATATAGAAGAAATGTAGTTAAGGCCATGGATATGGGTAACTATTTCAGAGTGCCGTGTTTGGCGCACTGTATAAACCTGGTTGTTAAAAAATTCTTGAGTGAAGAAAGTCCAGTGTGCGAGTTACTGACCACCTGCCGAAGAATGTGCACACATTTCAGCCATTCTTTTAAGGCCCGGAAGCATCTGAGGGGCCTGCTACATCAACGTAAACTGCCAGTGAAAGCACTCATCCAGGAGGTGGCAACACGTTGGAACTCAACCTTCTACATGCTTGAGCGTCTGTATGAGCAGTGTGCGGTAGTCGATCAGTATTTCTTTACACAGGGTGCAGCTATGAAGGACCTGAGGATACATGTGGAGCAATGGAAGCTAGTTCAAAGCGTGACAGACATGCTTCGTCCTTTTGAGGTCTTCACGCGTGCAGTCAGCAGGGAGGACTGTAATTTGGGAAAAGCTATCCCATTGTTGTGCATGCTAGACCACCAACTGAAGGCGGTGTCTTCTACGTTTCAAAAAGATGAAGAAAAGCAAGAAGCTTTTGATTTGGCGGAGAAATTATTAGAGCGCCTACTTTGCGATGAACGTCTTCAAAAGATCCACACAGAACAGCATTACATTTGTGCTACTATTCTGGATCCACGCTACAAAAAGGCACTGGCAGGCAGAGTATTCTTTCCTTTTGGTGACGTAGAAGTTTCAAAGTACAAACGTTGGCTAGCTGTGTCAGCCATGAGGTTTGAAGGAGAACGGCAGGAAATTGAAGGAAAAGGCAGTACATCAGCATCAGCAGGCCATCCGGAGTCAAAAGAATCCACTCCTGCACCTGTGGCAGAAGTGAGTGATTTTCCCTCTCAGCCGTTAAAGACACCAGCAACCGGATCATCTGCACCAGACACAACAGTAACATTGTGTGAAGAAGAGGATTGGCTAACTCAGCTTGGGTTTGCTTCTCAAAAGGTCCCAGCAAAAAGTAGGCAAAGTGGAGGAACCGTGGAGAACCTTGAGTCGATGGTGCAGGACTATCTGAATGACTCAACAGAGGTCTATGTTCATGATGACCCATTGGCGTATTGGCATGGGAAAAAAGAATTGTGGCCAGAGATCCCCAACCTTGCTATAAATTACTTGTCTTGCCCACTCGCAAGCGTGTCTTCTGAACGTGTTTTCAGTGCTGCTGGTGGCATTGTAACGCCCAAAAATGTGGAGAGGTTAACAATGATCAAGATGAATCAGCACCTCATACCACCAGATTACAAAATACGAGAATACACGCAGGAAGAAGATGAGGAGGACACCAACTTAGATGAGGGAAGTTCTTCTCTGTTAGGTGACCTACTCTCGCCTGAATTCGCAGAGTATGAGGACCAACTCTTCTTCCCTGACACCGAGCCCTGAAAATGAGCCAATGAATCAATAACTTTCTTTTTAGTCCTTATTCACTTTTATTCCTGTGTGTCTGTCATTCTTTGTTTTGCAAACTCTATATAAAAAAAACTTTAATCACCTAATCACAAAAATAAGCCCATCAGCAGAACTGTCTTCACTTATTTGCTTATTGATTTGAAGGTGCCGCAGTCTGCATTCCTCAGGTTCACAAGTTCGCAAGAACATGCTCCTCTATCCTCCTCCTCCAGACTCCTATTTCCCTCAAAGCAGATGGCTGGATTACGCCCAATGAAGAAAGACTCTGCACTTGTGGGGGTGTTCTACTTCTTTGCGGGTGAGTTGACGGCTCTGGGGCCATTGCTGGGAAGGTCTAATACCGGATAAAAGTGGTTTGGAGAAAATCCATGAGGAAAATGTTTTTGCCTTTTTGCTCACTATCGTGTTTTCGGGGGCCTGTTTGGGTGGGTTCCTGGTGTTTGGGGGTGGGTTTTGGGGTCTGGGAGCACTGCTGGCACAGTCTAATGTTGATTGCATTTGTTTTCCAGGACATCCATGGTGGAAAAGTGGGGTTATGACCTAGCTGCACAGCGCGTTTGGACAGAACACCGAAAAATATTGTAAGTATGAGATTTTCCATTTGTGCTTTTTGCCTGTTTGGGGGTGTTCTGCTTTTTTGCGGGTGGGTTGGCGGGTCTTGGAGCATTGCTGGTAAGGTCTAATACCGGATAAAAGTCGTTTGGTGAAAATCAGAGTTGAAAAAGTTTTTGCCTTTTTGCTCACTATCATGTTTTCGGGGGCCTGCTTGGGGGGCTTCCTAGTGTTTGTGGGTGGGTTTCGGGGTCTTGGAGCAACGCTGAGTATGGATACTTTTGATTGCAAGTGGTTTGAAGCAAATCCATGGTGGCAAAGGGGAGTTAGGGCCTAGCTGCAGCGCGCGTGGAGTGATTTTGGAAATTGGCCTGAAAATTACTGTCCCCATTTTTGTAGTTTTGCTTTTTGGCTGTTTGGGGGTCTTCTACTAGTTTTCGCCTGGGTTGACGGCTCTGGGGCCATTGCTGGGAAGGTCTAATACCGGATAAAAGTGGGTTGGACAAAATCCATGAGGAAAAAGTTTTTGCCTTTTTGCTCACTATCGTGTTTTCGGGGGCCTGTTTGGGTGGGTTCCTGGTGTTTGGGGGTGGGTTTTGGGGTCTGGGAGCACTGCTGGCACAGTCTAATGTTGATTGCATTTGTTTTCCAGGACATCCATGGTGGAAAAGTGGAGTTATGACCTAGCTGCACAGCCCGTTTGGACAGAAGGCCGAAAAATATTTTAAGTATGAGATTTTCCATTTTCGCTTTTTGCCTGTTTGGGGGTGCTGTGCTTTTTGTCGGGTGGGTTGGCGGGTCTGGGGCCATTGCTGGGAAGGTCTAATACCGGATAAAAGTGGTTTGGAGAAAATCCAAGAGGAAAAAGTTTTTGCCTTTTTGCTCACTATCGTGTTTTCGGGGGCCTGTTTGGGTGGCTTCCTGGTGTTTGGGGTGGGTTTGGGGTCTGGGTGCACTGCTGGCACAGTCTAATGTTGATTGCATTTGTTTTCCAGGACATCCATGGTGGAAAAGTGGAGTTATGACCAAGCTGCACAGCGCGTTTGGACAGAAGGCCGAAAAATATTGTATGAGATTTTCCATTTTTGCTTTTTGCCTGTTTGGGGGTGTTGTGCTTTTTTGCGGGTGGGTTGGCGGGTCTTGGAGCATTGCTGGTAAGGTCTAATACCGGATAAAAGTCGTTTGGCGAAAATCAGAGTTGAAAAAGTTTTTGCCTTTTTGCTCACTATCATGTTTTCGGGGGCCTGCTTGGGGGGCTTCCTGGTGTTTGTGGGTGGGTTTCGGGGTCTTGGAGCAACGCTGGGTATGGATACTTTTGATTGCAAGTGGTTTAAAGGAAATCCATGGTGGCAAAGGGGAGTTAGGGCCTTGCTGCAGAGCGCGCGTGGAGTGATTTTGGAAATTTGCCTGATAATTACTAAGTCCCCATTTTTGTAGTTTTGCTTTTTGGCTGTTTGGGGGTCTTCTACTAGTTTTCGCCTGGGTTGACGGCTCTGGGGCCATTGCTGGGAAGGTCTAATACCGGATAAAAGTGGTTTGGAGAAAATCGGAGCAGAAAAAGATTATGCGCTTTTGATCACTTGCCTGTCTTTGGGGTGCTGTTTGGCGGGCTTTTAGGTTGTTGTGGGTGGGGTATGGGATCTGGGAGCACTGCTGGCGCAGTCTAATGTGGATTGCATTTGTTTTTCAGGAAATCCAAGGTGAAAAAGGGGAGTTAGGGCCTAGCTGCACAGCGCGTTTGGACAGAATTGAAAGAAGGCCGAAAATATTCAAAGTATGAGATTTTCCATTTTATTCTTTTTGCCTGTATGGGGGTGTTCTGCTTTTTTTTGGGTGGGTTGGCAGGTCTTGGGGCATTGCTGGGAAGGTCTAATACCAGATAAAAGTGGTTTGGAGAAAATCCATGCTGAAAAGCGTTTTGGCACATTAACTTAGGGCTCGTTAGGGTTAGCACTAGCAGCAGGATTGCATGTGTTTTGGGGTGTTCTAGATTTTTGCAACTGAGTTCTGGGGTCTTAGAGCACTCGTGGGAATGTGTAATTTTGGTTGCAAGTGGTTTGAAGAAAATCCATGGTGGGAAAGGGGGGATTTGGCCTAGTTAATGAAAGCGTTTGCCACTATTCTTAACTTAGGGCGTTAGGGTTAGCAGTATTGTATTGTATGTGTTTGGGCGGGGGGCTGTTTGTGGGGGGGGTTGCGAGTCTTGGAGCGATGCTGGGTATGGATACTTTTGCTTGCTTGCAAGTGGTTTGAATACAATCCACGTTGGGTAAGGGGGGATTTGGGCCTACTTTACTTTCAAAGTACGTTTTGTCACCATTTTTCTACTAGGCCTCGTTTTTTGAGATCTGATTGGTGGTCTTCTACATTTTTGCGACTGGGTTTAGTAAGGGTCTGGGAGCACTGCTGGGAAGGTCTAATTTTGTTCTAAAACACAGTTTACAGTACACCTAGCTTGAGGGGAAAGATCCGCTAAATTAATTCGCCCATACTTATTTATCCTTCAAAAGGAGACTCAGACAGAGTACGCACGTTCAAAAATATTGTACTGTCTATTAGGAAACTCTGTGGTTTTGATTGATGTGTGACTAAATGACAGCAATAATTCCACACACTTGCTGGGGAGGATACGGTCATAGCAACAGGCTGGTGAAGGAATCCGAGGATATATTCTATTCTTACTCAGTTTGACACTCAGTCACTATTGGCAAATGAAAGCAGATTTTCATGTGTGGCATCAACTTGATTGGTCATCAAGAACATCCTCCTCCTAGACGTGGCAAATTATTACGCTGCTGTGTCCTTCACCTTCGGTACTATTTCTTGTAGTAGTAGCCAATGTCAAAGAAATTCAACGCAAGTACTAGTTATACTTTCAATACTTTACCATTTGTTAAGCTACATTGTGGCACTGTTCTAGTGTACTGTCACCTGCTATATTCTCTATCGCACCGTTCTAATGCTACGGTAAGGACAAACAAGGTTTCATTTTCTTTTTTTTCAGATGCTGCTACTGCCACTGTGTAACACCACAAGTACCACCGCAATGATGACATTTCATCCACCCAGGATTGCCAACCTTAATCGCCATTTTGTGTGCAGCCAGCCCTGTGCCTAGCCCTATTTCCAAACACAAATTACAGGTAAGATAAGCGTTTGGGGGGAGGTAGTATAATGGAGCATTAGGAGAGACGACAGACTTTGGTCCTAGGACTATTGAATTCACTTGCTCTGTGAGATGCACTTAGTTTTGAAAACATTTGGGCCATTAGTACTTACACAACTTGAATCAAGATGCCACTTAAGTTTCTGGACTGTTAAACCCACACCCACCAGCCTCAAAAGCAGTAAAAACACGTATGCTGAGATAACGTTTAAAGTATATTTATATATCCCTAACATAAATAATCTCCCGTAAGACCCAACCTACCCCCCCTCCCGAACCCCAACGAATGTCCCTGAAAACGAAGTCCAAAAAAGTAGAAAACCCAACTCCCTATTCCCACCCCCCAGAAGTCTTTAAAAAAGGGGCAAGGGACAGTCTCCTCCTACTGCTTGCTGCTGTTGACTTTTCGGGCCAGGACGGCATGCTCCTTGCGGAGGGTCTCAAGCAGGGTTTTAGTGTGGAGGAGCTCCTGCTCGAGGTAGGAAACCCTCAGGGAAAGGCGGTGCATCCTTTTTTTTGTAACTGCTGGGGGGAGCAGCTGATTTCTTTGCTGCTCAGCGGTGGCGGGTGGCTGCGGTACCCCGGCTCCGTACCGCTGGAGACCTGCTGCGCTGACTGGCTGACCCAGGGAGCGTGGAGGAGGATGCAGGTGTCGCCGTGGATGTTGTTGACGTACTAGTCTACGTGTCCTCCTCCTCCTGGGCCACCAGCCGCTGATATTCGGCGACAGTGGCCTTCAGCCTCCGTTGCCGGGCCCATTTAGACAGCTCCTTCCATGTTGGTTTGGAAGGAGCATCTATATGAAGAAAGAAAGACTGAGGGGCAGATGTATCAAGATACCGTTTTGCGAATCCTAAATAGCGATTTTTTGTGAATCGCTATTTAGAATTCGCAAAACGGTATGTATGTACAAAATCGTAAATTTTTAGCGATTCCTTATTATTCTTTATTTGCGAATTCGCATTTTGCGAATTCGCAAATCAAGAATCATTTTCAATGCATTCCTATGGGCCAGGAGGCCCATAGGAATGATAGTACAATAATTCTCAAATTGCGAATTCGCAATTTGCTAATCGCAATTTGTGAATTATTTCAAGGGTGCAGGGGTGTCTCAAAGACACCCTGCTGCACCCCTCAAATCTACATGTGTGTGCATGTGGCACACATACATGCCCTACGGGCATGTATGAGTGTCACATGCCACCCTTACAAATGCCAAGTAGAGCATTTTTAAAAGAAATCGCAAATTACCACCAACTACAAGTTGGTGGTAAATTGCGATTTCTTAACACAAATTCGCAAACCAAAAATGTGTCATACATATCATTTAAGGAATCGCAAAATTTGCGATTCCTTAAATGCTATGGCAAAATAAGGAATCGCAAAAAATTGCGATTCCTTAAATTGCAATTTTTTGATACATATCAAAAATCGCAAATCGGCCGTTTGCGAGTCGCAAAGGCCGAAATTCTGCGAATTTCGGCCTTTGCGAGTCGCAAAAGCCTTGATACATCTGGCCCATAGTCTGTAACCAATGCTCTTTAAGATTAACACAAAATGATTCAGCAGAAAGTTGTGTCACAGTAGAACTAGCAATTTGCAAGCGCAGTACATAACTATTGTGGCCAGTATCTATCTAACCTCCCACTTCTTCATCCTTGCTCTAACATTAGTTGGAGTTTAATGAATCAATTCTACGAGCACTATGGACTCACTCCATTAGAGTTGACTATGACAGTACACCAGTCTTATTCTTCTTCTTCTCTCTTGTTTAGCAAAATTGGTATGTTAACTTCTGCAAGCCGTCATAATGCCAGCGCAGTCAACTTGCACCCGAGAAAAACAGACGCCCGCCATGATGAGTGAGACAGACTTGCGTTACTGTACCAGTCCAGTACATGCAGGTGGTGATGCTCTTACTTTTCTATTATGGGTGGCACTGAGAATACTCTGTTACAAGGGCTACTGCTTAATTAATTTAACTTTCACCCTACAGTGCCAATGAATACTAGAAAAGGAAAATGAACAAGATAAATAATCTGATTATCTATCACTGCACATGGTATGTATTTGCTTACATATGGGATGACTTTAGGTGCTTTGCTTTTTATTAAGTGAACAGTGATACATCGACACATGAATGACCGAGTTCTACTAAACTTATTAACAAAGGTAGTGAGTGGCCATCGTAATAGCCGGATATATGCTGTGCTTGCAATGCAAACTACTGCTACTATTCATGGTAGTATTCGGCCAAAAATACAACTTCTTTTCCTTGCCTTTCCTACACTGGGACGGACGTGCAGGTGCGGTGTTACATGCTCTTCAAAGTAACACTTAGTTTATCCAGTGACCGTCTACTCTCTCTAGATACACATATGCTATCTAAGAGTCAGATAGTACCATGATCCAGGCATCCATCCATTCAAACTATATGTCAATCATTCTTCTTCCTGTCTCTCATCTGGACAAACCTTACGTTTTCTCACGGGAAGCACACTATGCAGTCTGCAATCTCAATAAGTAAGGAATATAAGAGCTTACCACTGCCCGCCACTACCGTAGCAACCCGCACAGCAGTTTGGTCCGGCACTTGCACCGCCTCCTCCCCAGAACTTTCCTCCTCCATCTCCGCGCTGGGCCCAGCACCAGATGTTCCACCTACAAAGTACATATAAGAATGTTAGATGTCATAGACGTACACCACTCACTAGTATTTTGTCTAGGAATTTAGTAATGTGAATACAGAAACCAATCTAATAATTTGTGACTGTCTACTATAAAGTAAAAATGTCCCTTTTTCCAGGGAAGGGTGTTGTCTTCCTGCACTTTTTGGCACAACTGATGAATGCTTGCTTTTTAACACGCACCATTTTTCTCATAACAGACAGAAGCTTCACTTCTAAGAACAAATCATCATCATCACCACTAGGACAGAGGGACCAACGATTCAGCACCAAAAAGAAAAATTAAAGTTCAAACCAGGTGAGGGCTCGGCTCGCCCACAATAAATGTGTGAAATAAATCACTATAAGCACTTTTCCATTTTTAATCAACCGTTTATGTTTTATGACAAGCTTGATTTTAATAAATATTTTTACTTTTAATAAAGCTTTAAAACTTAAACAGACTTTGTGGTTTTTGGTCAAGAGTGAATGAGCAAAAGGTTTTCAATTTGCAAGCATGAGTCCGTGCCTCTGACACTTCTGGACTCTGACTCCGTACTCTTGTCCTGCGTTGGATAATCATCATTGGGGATCAATCATCGATGAACTCGGGAGCTAAATGACTGCCACACTATCTAGTCAGTAAGGAGATTGGGGGTTCTTCAAAGACTGATATCACTGAGGTATGTGGAAAGTCTACCTGCGCCTATTATAATTGATAAACAATGCACTATTTAGTGTCCATAGTTCTGTTTGCGCAGATTTGTCCCTGCAACAGTAGTAGTATGGATTGTCCTCCTATCCAAACCAAAAGTAAAGTAGTATCTTATTCTTTCTTGGTGGTCATTCACCTTTTTATTGTTGGTAATTGTCAAAGCATAAACATTTAGAAGACTTAAAAAGACATTATGGACAATCCCAGAGGACTGCACTCAGTGCATAGAGAGGGATGTACGATGTTACGACGCATGGTTTTACCACACGTACCTTTACAACGTGTTTTTTACAATGCAAGTCGTTACCACGACTTGCGTTGGAGGGGTGCGGACTTAGGAATTTTTTAATTTACTATTCCAACACAAGCCTACATACAGTAGGGAAGGTGTTGGATAGTAAATTAAATTATTCCTTGTCCTGTAGCGCCCTCCAGCGCAAGTCGTGGTTACGACTTGCGTTGTAAAAGACGCGTTGTAGGTACTGCGGAGTAAAATCCACGTCGTAAAGGATGTTCTCCATAGAGTGCTATTGCTGACTAGAATGGGAGTTTCGTTTAACACCTTTTGCCAAATGTGCAATCTTAGTTAGCTACACAGACAGACTAATAAGAATAATCTAGTAATACCACAGGGAGTCATAGTCGAGGCAGGATAAGAATTTAGATACAGTCTACAAGAAGATCAAAGACGATTTAGAAAAAATTGAATGAGGAACGCTAGGAAAAAATAGGTACTCTATATTAAAATTAAAACTTACCGGGGCCAGCAAAGGAGCCCTCGCCGGACCGATCCTGGCCTTGTTCAGCAGCAGCAGCCTCCTCCAATGTCCTCTTGCCCCTGGGGGGAGCTGATGTACAACATGAAAGAAAGAAAGACCCGAAAACATGGATGATTCTTGTCAACCAAATCAAACATTACAAAAGAACAATAACAAAATATTTTGGCGAAATAGCAAATAGACAACTATTCCACGGGATATATTGACCTATCTCATGTGGTCTACTACGATATTAGTATTGCTTAATTTGCGAACCGTCAACTTGGAAAGTTATGTAACTCACTAAACAAACTACTAAAAAGGTTCGCATAGGACTGGCAGACAGCAGACCGCATCACGCGAAGTGACAGACAAACTCCATCGTGATTGCAGATCAGCGACAACACTAAAAAGTTTCCTACTACATTAACCAGTCATTAAAATACTCAAACTATCAGGAGGAGCTACGCGGGCATCCAAGATGGTCGCGTGAGCAGAGGGCTCCCGCGACCCGCGCCGCCCTCTCGCAAATATCCTTGAAATATCCTGAATTCTTATATGGGCTTTTGAAGATCTACTCTTGCTGATCCTAATATACTTTCAAGAACTGAAATCGGACTTCGGGAACCATTTTTACATCGTCTTCAACTTTCTGGCCTGCCCCCGGACGGGACCGGGGTCTCTGCTGCTCTGGCTGGCCGAGGAGTAAGTCAACAACAGCGGTGAAGGGACATCCTTCCCTCCGGTGACATTGTTACTTTCAGTTTTGATTTCTCCTCGACCTCCTAATTGACTGTTCTGAAAGTGATCCTGATTTTGAGCCGCGGCGGCCTTGGCCCGCTGGGCTTTCCGGCCATATCCTAGTCTCACAGTCTACGATTTTGGACCGGAATTTCGCTTTGGCAACTCAACGATATTTGCCATTTACACCAGGTCCAGAGGGCCCCTTCGGGGCGCGGCTTCCAATATGGCGACCAAACCTGAAGCCGAGAAGCGCAAGACGAAGGTGCCGACCCGTGGGGGACCCGTTCAAACTAATGTTATGGATCGATACACACAACCGAAGGGTTCCCCCGGTGGTGCCGGCCGTAGTCTTGAAGACCCAAGGACGGACCTTGTGGCGTCATCGGAGGTCTCGCTCCAGGACCTAATGCGCGCCATCACTGGGATGAAGACTGATATGGGGCTACAATATGAGGCTATTGTGTCCAAGATCGACACTGTGGCCGTTGATGTCACTCTCATTAGAGCGGACTTGGCTAAGACCAACGAGAGGGTCAAGGCCTTGGACCTTAAGGCCTCCAGTCTTGTCACTGATATGGGGGATGCACAGTCGGAGATTGGTAACCTGCGGTCATCGCACGATATGATGGCCAGACGTCTGGACGAGTATGAAAATAGGGCCCGGTGCAACAACATTCGCTTGGTCGGTGTGCCTGAGAGCCACGGCGCCACCACCGTTGACTTGCTAGTGGAGGATCTGATCGTCACCCATCTCGCTCCCGCCGGACTCAGCAAATTCTTTGCGGTTGAGCGTGTGTATCGTTTCCCGGGTGGACAGACTACACCTATCTATCATCGCTAGGCTCTTCCACTTTCGGGAT